>NW_006159834.1:237278-243351 GCF_000334495.1 Tupaia belangeri chinensis | reverse complement strand
TTAAATAAATAGCTTTCTGAAACCCTCAAATGTGCATCCTTTTCCTCATTTTTCTGAATAATTATAAGCCACAAAGGAGACTTGACGGAGAATTTGTTTCTGACAATGGTTATGAATCTCCTGAAAACAGGAATTGTAGAATGATCACTTCCAGTTTTAGGTAGAACATTTAAAAATGAGCAGTAAAAAAAGAATGTTAAAGAAATAGTTTGGGGGACTGGTAGGTGGCATGGTGGTGAAGATGCTGGACTCCCACATGGCCGACCACAGTTCAAGTCTCAAACCTAGTGGCTTGTTCTCGCTCTTTCTCTCTCTCTCCTTCTCTCATCAAATTAAATAATAATAATGACAACTAAAATTATGTAAATAAATACATATTTTTTAAAAAGAAGTCATTTGGGGACTAAATACTTTCCCCGTTGGATTTTTTTCGTATTGGTTTACACTTTCTATGATAGATCATCTATTGGAGATGAAGAAGTACTAAGCAGAATGATCTCTGAAACAGCTCATGTTGCCTAAAATAACACAGGAAGTAAGAATGTGTGATATTTAAGTAAACAACTCTTCTAACTTTTCTTTTTGTGAACTTCGCTTTTCTAAAAAAGTCATTTTGTATTTTTAAGAAGTTAACTGAGAATAGAGTATCTTCTTGAACATTTCTAACTAAGAAAAGGTACAGCCTCAAGTGTTTGACACTAAAAAAGGAAAAGTAGAGCCATATCTACTTAGGTGTTCTTTTTCCCAACGGTTATGAGAAATTTCCCAGATTTGTTGTAAATTATCATTACCTACTACTATGCTGTCCATCTACTCATGCCATCTCTCTTCTTGCTTGGGTGTGAGAACGGGCTGACCTGTGACATGAAGCCTTTTCCCTTATATTTGGTGCCCCCTTTCATAGATTAGAATCAAAATAATCCACTTATACCTTGGTTATAACTGTGATGCATACCTGTCCATAACCCTTTCACAAGGACAAGGTGGTAAACTGCTACGGGAGTGTTGTAGGACAAAATTAAAGATGAAAATAACAAGGCAACTATTTCACTTATGTCCACATTCAGTTGCTAGCTATATCCTTATCACGTGTTTAGAATAATTACTATGACTTCTACTTTCAAGGTGTTTATAGAGGAGAGGAGGGGTAGTAGAGAAGATAAGACATTTACACAAATAACTACGACAAAATTGGAATGTAAATGCCATAGAAAGTTGGAAATGTGACATCTGGAAGAGAAAGGAATGGCTTCTCTAGGTTATTTATTTTACAGAGGGCAAGATTAAGAACTCTTTGGCATTGGGTCTATAGAACATCACTCCTCACTTTCCTCTTCATGTCCAGGTGGCCCAACTATGCACCAGACAATTTTTACTTATCACTCGCCACTTCTGCTTTAACAGAGTCAGGGTTTCAGAATCACCATGTCAACCATCAAACCTCATTCTTCTCCCTAAGTTGTCTCCTTCTATCTTTTCTTCTGTTCTTAAGCCACTTCCCTCCTTCTACTATTCAAATAACCCTGTCTCCACATTTTGGTCACCTTCTTCCTCATTGTTAGTCAATAATACGTCAAATCATGCTCGTTGTGCTTCTCAGACCCTTATTTTCATTTTATTGATGGATTCTCAGACCTGCAGTGGCAGTTGAACTACTCCTTTAACTTGACCGTTCTTGACTCCAATCATCCAGTTTATACTGTGCTGACAGGTGAGTCTTCCCAGTTTATAACCCTGACCATATAGTTCCCTATTCAAACACGTCCACGGGCTCTAAATGAGTTCATTATAGGAGTCAATATCTCTCATTTTGATATTCAGTATTTCCTGGAGCCTTATTTTCAAACTTATTTCCTAATACTTGATAATGCCTGACATGTGGCCTCTTTACATTTCTAGACTAGAATACGCAGATATTTCAATATTCCTACTCAAGAAATTTCATCCATATGGAAACTCTTGGTTTTCAACTTTGAAAGCTCACCACAATTTCAACTTCTATATGAAAGCTTTTCTGATATATCTGTACTCAAAACCAGGCTAGCTTTGAATTTTTCATATTATTCTTTAATTACCTCTTTAATCGCCTGCAAAATAATCCAACTTATAATAACTTAGTTTACCTCCTCCCTCTCCAGCTTCTAGGGCAAGAACTGAATCTTATTCATCTCTATAAACCTATAGTGTTTAGCATAGTGTCTGTTTACAGTGTTTTCAATCAGTTTTTATTTCATGAAATTGAATGCACAATCACTAACAAATAAATTTTTCTAAGAAAATAAATATTTCTTCAGATACCAGTGAATAAAGAAAATGGTGTTTGTTCCCGTCTGCAAATACTTAAAAGATATTAATCCTTTTTAAATTAATGTAAGGTTAAAGGGCAAACAGCACTTGAAGAGTAAATACATATTGTTTTCAGGGCCTCCCTTTTCTTGGAATCATTATTCATTTAACTTCTCTCAGTCTTGACAGTCAAAAGCTTATTGATCTAAACTTAGAAGCCAAAGGGGTTTAAAAGCCACTGTAGGGGTGTGTTCAGTTTTAAATATAATTTAGAAACCTAGAAAAGAATGACAGTTCCCTTTCAGGAACTTCCATACATATTCAATAGAAGAGCATTCTGAATTGGAGATTACAAAATATTATACCACAAGCCAACTGAAAAGTGACTTGTGTCCATGTAGAAAGAGTCCCTTGATTCTTCACAAAGAGCACAAGCCTATATTGTATTAGGTTGTCAGGAAAGTCACGGCGCATTTTTCTGTTTTTCTATACAAAAATGTGTCATGGCTTTCCAGACAACCCATTATGTATTTAAATCTGAGACTGAAAGAAAAAATATCAAAAGGAAAAGCAAAGTAGTCAATTTCTCTAAAAGATCATTTTCTGGAGCTAAATTACTATGTGGGAAAGCACGAATCTGCCTGAAAACTTGGGAATTTAAGGCAGATGAAATGCCTCTGTCTTCACCCGAGTCATCAACTCTGTTGCTGAAGTGTGTTAATCATTCCACATTTAGGAAATGTGACACTCTGAAACGAACGTGTTTCTGGTAGAAGAGAAAGAACTTACTAAATCAGTGTAGGAAATGCTTCATTTCCTGTGCTCAATCTGGGAAGGAAAAACACAACACAGCGAAAACCAGGTGTAACAAAATCAGACACGGAGTTGGAAAATCTCTTCTGAATCCTCCTAGGCAACACTTGGATGATCAAGTTATGCTCCTGAGCTGTGGCTTTCGCTTCTAAGTAAATGAGGGAGTTTCGCGGGGATCTGGCTATATGTAACAAGTAGGCTATTGGTCGAGATTAAGGAGATAGTTGTTATTGTCGCTGCTTAAATGGGAAATTACTTCATATGACCATAAATGAATGAGTAGGCTGTTTGCAGAGGTTGAAGGAGATAGTTATTATGTAGCTATTGTCTCTACTTAAATGGGAACGTTGGTTTTACCTAGGTTAACGGTTCATTAGAGAGAAGACACCGCTAACAGAGAACCTGGGCTCATCGCCAGTAAAATAAAGGAGACTAGTATTTTCCCAAAATGGCCAAAATAGAAAAATCTGCCCGGCAATCTAGGTTGTCCTTGACCTTCATGCCTTCTTCTTGGCCAGCTTTTGCAGACCACACTTATTGATCTCTTTCTATTTTGCTTTCAGAAGGACATGTAATCCATCTAGAGTTTAACAATGCCAGCAAAGCGGTGTACTCACTGATGCTTGCAGACCTGGAACGGCAAGCATTCTAGCCCAGACTTTCGGAATTTATATTAACTGGCATGTATTTGTGAGCAGTGTTTCTCCTGGCTTGGGAATGTCTAGCAATCTTTCCCGTGCATACTGATGTTACTTATAAGCTGCTGTATTGACTTCTGCGGCACTTCATAAATAGTCCTTATTTTAAAAATCAGTTTGAATAACTCTTCTAAATGGCTTTTCTTGCCTTCTTACCTGCTGCAGTTTAACTCGGGACATTCCAAGACACATGGTAAGCAAGAATATGTGATTTTAAGTGTTTTAGAATGTATACTGATTTCCTGATTTTCCATAGGTATTTTGAGACGTTACTGGTAAATGTTACTCAAGGAGGAATGTGCTGACTTTTTTTTTTAAACTTCATCAGTATACATTTTATAGGTTTCAAACTTTTGAAAAGAGCACAAATACAATACAATTAGAATCGAGTTTATTTCCCCAGGGCCCTCGTCGTGAAAAATCAGTTTTCCCCAACTAAATTCTTTTATGATAGCTTGTACTTTGGTTTACACTGTTATTAAATTTGTCTTGTATTCAAGTCACATGCTGTTCCTCCCATTTTTAGGACATTTGCCACTGTGGAAAAAAGATAGTGTCTTACTCATTTTTGTATTCCCTGCATAACCCAGGACAGGGTAGGAGCCTACTAAATATGGATTACTCCTAATTGTTTACTTTGAATCATCCCAAAAGGGTTAAAAGTCAAACGTGATCATTTCTTGCAACTAGTCATTAGTATAATCAGGCTCAGGTATATACATATATGTCCTTTATTTGAGTTTCTTAACCTGCAGCCAATGTGTAGCATTTTCATGTCTATAAAGTCCTGAAATATCATGCAAGACGTAGTATGCATGTGTTTAGAAATGCGCATATTTCTGCAGCAAAAGTCCATAAATCTTAATCAAATGATTCTCCCTCTGTTTACTCTGCACGTAGTAAGATTCACTTTCCTACCCAGCCTCTCTATCTATCAGAGCTGAGAGACAGTTGGGACAAATACAGGCTAGCATCTGCAATGCGGTATTTCTGATTACAGCCTCTCACCCATGCATGATAATCTTAGTAGAGAGCAATGGTACATTTTTAACCTTCATTCTATCCCCAGATGTTTTCATTCTCTAAAAAGGCCATTGCGCATTCCCAGTACCTTTAAGATTCCACCAAATACACTGGAAGGCAACTGCCCTAGCAAATAGTTCCCTTTGTGAAAGCAAATTTCCTCTCAGGGAAGCCTTCTCCATGCGCCGCAAGGCGATGTTCGCATGCTCAGCTGGCAAAGTGAACCGCTGCACTGAAGTTCCCAGGGGAAGTGCCTGAAGGTAAACTGAGGCAGAGAGCCCTGCTACTACTTGTTTCTAATCCACATCATGAGACTCATGAGGAGAATAAAAGAAAATGGTACCTGTGTGGTTTTCACTGCTGCTGAGATGAGACAGAAGAAGAAGAAGAATTGTCACTTGAAGCAGTTCCATGGTGCCTCTGGATGGTCTGAGGGACTTCTCTCTCCAGAGTCAGGCAGAGACAACTCCCTCTCAGCCTGGAAGGCCCTTACTAGCAAATGGAAAAGGTATACTGCTTGTGGACAGCCACTACCCATTCCTACTTATTTTGGGGGCTCTGATAAAGAACGGGAGGAAATACACACACTCCCTTTGGGAGTTCAGCAGAGAGGAGATTTATTGTTTCAGTCCCTTACAGGAACTTTTTTTCCCCCCTCTCTTCCGTTGGCAGCCACTTGTGTTTTTGTTACGACATTATTTTGTTCTTCTTCAACAAAAAGGTCAGGACAGGTTTTGAACAGAAACAGATCCTTCTTGAGAATGGATTCTGGAGCTTTCTAACTTTTGTTTTGAAAGTACATTTTGGAATGGTTATAAAGGGCCCTTATTAAGTAGCTATTCAGTTTGGATAAAGAGGCTTTAAGTGCCTGAAGGTATAATTTTAGAGCAAAATCCACAAGAAATCAACTTGTCATCTCTCTTTCCAACTTCAAAGACAAATTAGTGATGATCACCTTCTGGCGATAAGCACAAAATCGTATTAAATAGATCATGCTCTGTGCTTGAGTTGGGAAAGGGACTTTTTAGACATCTAGGGAGAGCTTTCAGGGCATTTCTAACAGCATTAAAACCCAAAATACAGAAATGTCTACTACTCATTCCTGGTTTTTATTTGTGGCCTTTGCTGAAAAAAGAAGAAAGCATTATTTGCAATACCTCATGGGTGCTCTTCTCTGGGGAACAGGATTGGAGTGGGGTAGAATGCTGCTGTCATGACAATCATGGGATTGGGGAGACTGATGTTGCAGGACT
>NW_006159834.1:222047-237247 GCF_000334495.1 Tupaia belangeri chinensis | reverse complement strand
AATGCCGACCAAGAAGGATAATCTACACATCCAGGCTCTTGGATGTCAGTGGCGATTGATCACAACACTTTGATAGTCCAAATGTGGTAGTGGGGGCTGACTGACACCACCACTCAGCAGGCTGAGACCACATGGGGGCCCAGGTTCTATTCCTGCCCCATCCAGAAAAACCAGGCATGCTGGTGCAGATGCACTCCTGTCATTCCAGTTACTCAAGAGCTCAGAGGATCCCAATATAGTGAGTCTCTGTCTTAAAAAGCAAAAACTGGTGGTAATACTGCTATAGACCTGCCACAACCCCTGCATGTGACGATTCTCTACCCTTCCTTTTTTTTTTTTTTTTTTTTTTGGGAGTTTTTTTTTACTACAGGGCACGGGCACTCACCAGACAGAGAGAGACAGAGAGACAGAAAGCGAGAAATCACCCCCCAGGAGGGATGGTCATGCCACAATCCCTTCTCCTCCATTCTCCTCTTGGGATCTTGGGCATGCACACACATGTAACCAGCGTGAGTTTAAGCCACCGGGTCTGGCACTCGAACTGCGGTCGACTACGTGGGAGTCCAGTGACATAGCCATTATACTAACTGCTGGTCCCTCTCTACCCTTCCTTAGCCACGGGTTTCATGTCTGATCTCAGCCAATTGCCCTTTTTTGTGCCTTTAAGAAGGCGACCTACAGGACAGGAATATTAGTGGGTCAGTAGAGCTTCATCTGCTCTATTAAAAGTTTATCTTTTCAGGTCCAGCAGGTGGCATGGTGGTTGGGGGTGTTGGACTTCCACATAGCTAACTGTGGTTCGAGTCCCAGACCTAGCAACTTACTTTATCACTTTCCTTTTCTCTCTCTCTCACGCTGTCCCTCTCTGGTCCAATTTAAATAAATAAATAAATAAATAAATAAATAAATAAATAAAGTTAAATAAAATAATTCTTCCAAAGGAAAAAAAAATTCTTTTCTTATTTTTCAGAGGGTAAAAATTTCATTGCTTAACCATGGTGGGAAGGACTCCATATAAGACTGGAAAGAGCAAGTCAGTTGCTCAAAACACCTAAAAATACTAGCTTATTTCATCTAAAGTCACAGCAAGTCTCAGAAATGCCATGTTTCTGTTTTGTACCTAAACAAGACATAATTTTGTCCTTTTTTCTAATTGATTTTCTCAAACAGACTGCCTTTGGGGTTGTTGCTTCATTTGGCATATTCTGCAGAACATAAAGATAGCAATGTATGTGAAGAGATGTCACATGCACTTTCCAGAAATAAATCGGGGAGCGGTCATATGAAATCATAGTCAAGCACTCATATGGCCTCACTTCCTGCTCCTTACTGGATTCTGAAGTGGTTGGCACACAGGGACACCACAGAACTGGTTGGTATCACTTCTACAGGCATCTGGAGGCGTTGGGATTTCTTAGCCTGAAGTGCTATCTGTTTCCATGAAGTAGATTAGACACTATGCCAAGAATGTTTGATAATAGGCTATTAAGCCTATTTAAAAGACAAAGGGTCTGCAGATTCAAAAAAGAAAGAAAAACAAAAACTAAGAAAAATGTATCTTAATATGATTAAGCAGTGTGTGTGTGTGTGTGTGTGTGTGTGTGTGTGTGTGTGTGTTTAAAATAAAGAGGGTCAGTGCTGACACTATAGCACAGAGGTTAATGGGGCCAGACATAGTTCAAATCCAGCCCTGACTACCTGAAAAACACCAGGCACATGTGTAAGCATTCCTTAAATCTGGGTGGTATGAAGAAAGGACGGAAGAGGGAGTGCAGCATGACCATGCCCCATTGTGGAGTCCTTTTTCCATCTCTCTCCCTCTCCATCTCCCTCTGATAAGCACATGCCCACTCTGACAATAAGAAAAGACAAAAGAGGGGAAAAAAAGGATGGTCAGTTTTGCCTTACTGGATCAGAAGGCCGTTTTAAGGTAAAATAATGAATTAAGTCAATAATAATTGCCAGCAGAGACAGATGGGTCAATGGCATAGAACAGAACGAGTACAGATGCAGAAGTATGGGTATTTATAACTATTTCCATATGCAGTATATTTATACATAGACATACATATTTGTGCATTTATGGTTTTTGTGTGTGTGCACATATCAGAAGAGATTATAAATAAGCTAGTTTAGCATATAGTATATATGATAAGTATAGTTTTTTTAAAGCATATTTACTTCTCTCTTGATGGAGAGAGAGAGGGGAGGGATCCCCCATCAGGTCTCATCACAGCACCGCAGGCATGTTAGGCATGTTCAGATGTCCTGGGGTCCAGATCTCAGGCCTTCCCCGTGTCTCCAGTATCGTGCCGTGTTGCCCCACCTCCTGCACAACTGTGGCTGAGCCGGTGGTTTCCCTGTTCAACAAGTTGTTGACCATTTAAAACAATTTAAAGTTAGATCTCTATTTTACTCAGAGCGGCAAAGTTAATTTGTTATATGTTAAAGGTTTAAATGTGAAAAACACAATTAGAAAATCCTAAGTGAGAATACGGGTGATGGTACATGACTTGGATGGAGAGGATGCCGACAGACAGAGCACATAAAAGACTTGACACAGTTGTTTACATAAAGTAAAAATAGTTTTGGACTCACGCACCGTAAGCTTAGGAACTTGTTCTAAAAACAAAGCTGCTCCTTGAAGTTTATATTATTACCAAAATTTGTCGAAACATGAGTTATTAAGAAATATGATAGAATATTATCTTGCCACCAGATAATATTAAAGAATTTGTTGTAGAGATGCAAAAGTATTCAGATTTTTTATGCATAGATATATTTATGTGTTTACGTGCTAAATAACAACATTTTGGTCAATGACAGACTTCATATACAACAATGGTCCCTTATGACTATTATGGAGATGAAAATTTTCTATTTTTTAATTCCTTTTTTTAACAATTATTTATTTAAGTTTATCTATTATTATTTAATTTGCTATAGGGCACGAGAGAGAGAGAGAGAAAGTGAGAAAGCAAGTCCTCCAGGTCTGGGACTTGAACTGCTGTTGACCGTGTGGGAGTCCAGACCCTTAACCACCAGTCATACCACCTGCTGGCTCTGAAAAGTTTCTATTATCTAGTTACGTCATAGCTGTGTTGCTGCAGCATAAGGCATTACTTCCGTGCTTGTGGCGGTGCTGGTATAAGCAAACACACTGTGCTACCAGTTCAATAAAAGAATGGCACATAAATACATTACTTAACACTTGATAATGGTAATAAACGACTGCTACTGATTTATAACTTTACTATACTATACTCTCTATAGTTAGAGTTATGAAAGGTTTGCAGTTAGTCTGTCCTGTTCCATGGCAACAGCCTTGTATAGCTCATGCGTATCCTGTTTCTCGATTGCCTTATTATTTCTCGTGCTTGATTTAGTCTTTTTGGTTCATCATGGTCCTTCTAGTGGGACATGTGGATATAGAAGACAGTAATCTCGATAATCCTAACCCTGTGTGGGCCTAGGCTAATGTGTTTGTGTTTTAGTTTTTAACAAAAACGTTTAAAAAGTAAAATCTACATTTACATATTTACTATACCTATATCTCTATATCTATAGCGCTATCTAGCTATATATAGAGAGAACAGTAACTCATGTCAGTCCGCCTATAACCTGGTTTTAAAGGAGCCAGGTCCCATATGGCCAACCACAGTTTGAATCCTGGCCCTGGCCTCTTGAAAAACATGTCAGGTGCATGTGTGTGCAAGCCTCAAACTCTTTTAGGATGGAGATACGGAGGAGAAGGGATTGTGGTATGACGATACCTTCATTGGGAATCTTTCTCCTTCTCTTTCTTTGTCTCTTTCTCTCTCTCTTCGGCAAGTATATGTGTAATTAAACATAAAAGTTAACACTGGTTGTCCCCTGGTAGTAAATTTTGGATAATTTCTATTTTATATTTGTTTATTTTCCTTGAAAACATTTGTCATAATAAGCATACTTCGTTCTGTCTTTTAACAACAACAATGAAAAACCCAAAGGCTTTTGACTTGATTTTAATTTAATTTAATATTTCAGGTGTGTATTTACACATGTAGTATTAGATATTTTGTATTTTAGCCTACTTTCATGTATTAATCATTAGGAAGTAAGTCATTTAAAAGCACTTTAATAGAAGAAAATTCATAAGGAAAACTAAGCCAGTCTAACCCAAGAGGTGGGAAAAAAGTCTTTGCTTTTGTCCCTTTCCCAATTAGTCTTCTGAATCCCTAGTTTGAAGGAAACACAAGCTGCTGTGAGGTCACACAGGAGCCGTGTCAGAATCCTCTAGAAGCACTTCTCAAGGTTTGTCTTTGACATCTCTGACACTAAGAAATTGTGTAACGAAGACTTGAACACAGACGATGCCACTAATTGTGTGGCACTGAGATTTACTCAGGTGCACCATCATTAATCCCTCAGAGGAAACTCCCTCTCCACACATGCCCTCTTCCACTCTGCCAGATTGTGAATGAAATAATCTACAATGGGAGGGCTGTCAGCAGGCGATCCCATGACCTGGCAAAGAACACGTGCTCTGAGGGTAAACCCCAACTCCCTCCTTAGTCTAGGTGACAGGTGTTTGGCCTCTCTATGCCTCAGCGTCCCTGTGGAAAAAGGACAATCACTAGGCAAGCTTCCTCATGTTGTTTAAAGGATTAAGGGAGACTTGAGAAAGTTCCCTAAAAGTGCACATGAAAATGAAAAACAAAGTACCCTTCAACTTTTAGAATTGTTACGCTAAGAGAAATTTAGTGAGATGCTTTCTGGTTGTTAGGGTTTTATAAGAACCATCTCATTCCTGAGTGATTAACGGTTTCCCAAGAAATATTCAGATAATAAGAGTCCCAAGGTATCTCCAAAACCAGGTAATACAGACTCCCAACCTCCTGGTGACAAAATGCAGCTGAAGCCTCACTGATGCACTGGAAGCCTCGTTGATCCAATTTAAGGCTCATTGATCACTTTGGCCCTGGACTTCCCTTTCAATGCCAGACTTTGGAGCTCAGGTCACCTGTGGGTTCAGATTCTGCCAGTTCTGTCTGGACACAGAGCTGGCCGAATCCCAGAAACAGAGCTAGGTTCTAGCACCCAGTATGGGGTCATCACAGTTCAGGAGGTGAGTCAGGAGAGGAAAAGTCCAGACTGCTCCTAAAGGATCATGTAGATGTCTTCGTTTTACTGAGAGGAAGAGGAATTAGTATATTATGAAAATATGTGCTTTGAGGGCAAGTAATCTCAGCTTCACCACTTTCTCCATGTGACTAGGGCAAGTTAATAACAACCCTTCTTTTTTTAAAAAAAAATTATTGGAACCAGCAGATGGTGTAATGGTTACATCACTGAACTCCCACGTAGTTGACCATGGTTTGAGTCTTGGAACCAGTGGTTTAAAACTCACACTAAGTACAAGAGTCGTATACCTCAAATCCCGAGAGAATAGAGAAAAAGGGATTGCTGTGTGGCCATCCCCCCTGGGGGATGATTTCTCACTTTCTGTCTCTCTGCCTCTCTCTGCATGAGCCCTTTAGCAAAAAATCTCTCTAAAGAAAAAAGAAATTTATTGAGTTTTATTTATTATTATTATTATTATTAATTTGTTATAAGGCTCATGCACTCACCAGAGAGCGACAAAGAGATGGAAAGTGTGAAAGCAAGCCACCAGGTCCAGGGCACAAAATAGAGCAGCCATAAGGGAGTCCAGCACCTTTACCAACCTGCCACCTGCTGGCCCCTATAACACTCTTCTAATACTCAGTTTTTCTTCTTTAAAATGGCGAAAAAGAAATTTTTCTCATGGATCTTTGGAATAATGCATGGGCTTCATGAATGTAAGTTACGTGAAACAGTTGACACTCCTCACATTCCAGTGTTACTTGACACTAGAATAGAGACAAATTTTCCCAAGTCTTGGTTTACCCATATATAAAATGGTAATGACAGTTCTTAGTTCTAACATTATCATAGTATTAGTTCAACAACTGAGGAGATGCTTCAAAGGAAAGAATGCTAAAATTGATTCATTTCTGTGTAAAAATAAGGCATTCTTTTAAAGTTTTCTTGAAACGAAGACAGTGCATTCTAAAGCAATCCAAGTCGTATTAAGAATAGGGTGCTAATAATTAGGAACATGGCTATTATCAAATTCTGTGCCTTGCCAGAACACAATCTTAGCAAAATGCAAATGGCTTTTTCACCAGAGTGCTCAAAATAAATCATTTCCATTTCATCACCAAATAGAAATGTTTACAAATGTCTTTAACTTCCTTAAACTAGCACTGGCTTAGTATTTTCCCAGTGAATATATAGAACTAAACATAAAAATATCTTGGATAAACAACAAAGCAGTATCCAACCCGACCCAGCCTTTCAAATCCAGGCTTTGGTCAGAGGAAATGATGTAGTAACGGCGTTCACGAGCAGATGGTGCTACTTCTGAGCACATTTCCAACCATAGAATCCAAATTTCCTGTCTTGTGAGCTTTGGGATTCTGCTGTCCTGGACAGGCCTGATGCTAGAACACTGCCCATTTTGCCCACCTTTATCCTTAAAACTTAGCATCAGAATCCCCTCACAGAGTTTTGCAAACACATTATGTTTACACTTGGCCCATAAAATTTTTATTTAGGAAGTACAGGGTAGAGGCCAGGTAGACATAAATGGTGAAAAATATTCCCTGGTGATTTTGATGGTCACTCTCTGTTAATAATTACTGACTTAGATCATTATGAAAAAAAAATAAATGAGTGCTTGCTCCTATTGAAGAGGAAGCAGCTGTATTTCCTGGTGCTCACAGTCAGCAAACCCAGAAAGTCTTCGCATTAGATTTAAGATTCTATAAATGTCCCTAATTGACTCCTATCAAGTCTTCCTCAAAAAAAGAAAAAGCAGTAAAAAGCAGCAACAACATTTTAGAAATTCACTTCTATGGAATTTTTATTGCCTTAAACTAAAATATAAATTCCATTTATATGGTCAAACTCACAGCTAATTAAACCTGGCTTGATCTTTTCAAGTGGCAATGAATCTGGTCTATGGGAAGTCATAATTCTTTTCATGATTTTGAATCCTTAAATCCCATACATTCTAAATGGCCTTAAATAATCGTCCATGAGTCCCCTTCTGAATCTCATCCTATTTGCATCCTGATTTACAGAACATTCCTCTTAGAGGAATGGTTATAGGTTATATTTTAAGTGGTTTTAAATGTTTTTCTTTCTTTTCAACTGAGGTACTTTTGTGAACACTCAGGTTTGAGACTTGATGACCAAGGTGTGATTCCACTAGGATAACATTGGGCCTCATTGGTTTAATTCTGCCATGTTTTATTTCATGCCGTCCAAGCAATCTTCTAATTAGACATTTGCTGCCCGAGTATATAGAATTCTCAGCTTGGAAGAAAAATAACATGCTGACTCATTAGCAAGTGTCTCCACACTTTAACAGTAATTACGTCCTACTTAAGTTAATAAGTTAACATTTGTAGTCCTACATACCCAGTTTCTTCTGAGTATGATGAGTTTAGTTCAATTCTCCAGATCTGATCAATTTAAGATTCTGGATCTATTGAACTGAAAACTAGATCCTGATTCATTGTAATCCAGCTGAGTCACCAGCTGAGTCATGCCTCTCTGAAAGTCCTGCCCGTGTCACGAATGTCATCTGTACTTTTTTTTTTTTTTTCTTTTTTGGTAGTGGTGTTGCTGTTGTGGCTCCTATCAGAGTAAAGGATTCTTGATTTTCATTATCCACTGCACTGCATAGATCATAATGCTTTCTTTATTTTCCCCAAAATAACTGTTTTAGACTTCAAGGGTGCTTCTCTCAGCTTTGCGTTCTGAAGTTTAATGAAAAAGTTCACATTTAGGAAAATACTATTTTCCTGTTTTTATACATTCTGATAGTTTCCTAATGGTGAATATATATATATATATATATATATGGCCTAAAGATGTGATTTGTTAAAACTTTCATTTCTAAAGGATGATGGGTTTTGTTTCATGTTGTTGTTATCATCCACAGATACCTTTAATGGACACTTGTTGCATGTTATGAAGAAAGAGAATGGTGCAAACTTTTTGTAATAATCATGACCCCACACAATGGGTGCACCACTTTTTGCATTACAATCAGGTATTTTATCCAAAACTTTTACTCTGCAGTATCCTCCTGCACTTCCAGAATAAGATCCTAGCAATTCTATTGATATACTGATTTTGAACTAAGTAGCTCTTAATTTCTGATTTGATTCTTAAAAATATGGGCCAATTTTCCACAGTAAGATACAATGGATCTTATTCTATTTTACCTCACTGGATAGATTTTTCTCTTTATCTTACTAAATAGCTTTTTCTCCTTCACTTTCATTTTTTCTCTTCTTTACTCATGCTAAAGCATATGTGTGCATATGTGAAAGGCAGAGGAAGAGGAAGAGAGCAGCACCTTCCTTAGGCTCTGGTCACTCTGTGATTCTCTTCCTTCTGTCCTTCAGCCCATTGGATCCTGGGCTCTTGCACATGTGCCTGGCGTGTTTTAAGCTGAATGGGCCAGAAATTTGAACGGTGGTTGCCATGTGGGATATGGCTTCTCTTGAGCAGTGCTTTATCACTGCACCACAAAGCTGGCTCAGGTTTGTTTGCTTTTGAGTGTGACTTTTGTAGGATAATTTATACTATTTTGAGAAGAAGTCAAGAACAGAGGAAAGTTAGAAGGGATGATTTAGAAGGATGTCATTGACATTGAAATAGCAGGATTTATCCACAACAATTCCATATCTCAGTACCCAATGTTAACAGTTGAAAAAATATCTTAACTTGGTCTTTAAACATTTTCAAACGTTTTCGAATACCAGAGATTTAAAAAAGAAGATAGGAAGAACCTTTAGATGTAGAAAGATAAGAAAGAGAAGATTGGCTATTGGCTCTAACCTAATCTGAGACTGCCCTGAGTGATGGTCATCAAAAGGGTCCTGTTTTGCTAACCTGAGCTAGGGATACCAAGTGGTGCTCTAAGTGTGATGGGAAATCAGAAGCATAAAAAAATGTTGAGAGTGCTTGTTAAAAAATAAAGAGCGTAGATTTTAAATTTACAGTAGATAGTCAAAATTTGTAAGGGTAAACCAAAATAATTGCTTTATAGGGACTCATCCAGGTAATTCCTGTGCACACTAGTATTTCAGAAACACGGTTATATTTTTTTGGTGCTAATATTTGGTTTCATTTATTTGTTTTTCCTGGAACTTACTGAATGTTAACACTATGTGGGAGCTGAGACTTGTCAATCAATAACAAAGAGAATTAAGCCCTTTGCAACTGATAGAATCAATGGATTTTTCCTGGAGATATTTCAGCCCATGTTGGACATTATGGATATGCTTCAAAATAGGGAGTCCTTAATATCCCAGACTCTATCTTTGCCCCACATATATTTTTCTGGCTTATCAGTAAGTGTAGGAATGTCAATGAGGAACAAAGGAAAAGGGATGCTCCTATTTGCTTAAATGCTGGCTTAGTGATTTTGTTTGCTAACAAAATAAAGCTCCACTAACTACAGACTCAGCTCATTCGCTAAGCTAGAGTTACCGTGCTATGGAAGATGGGCTTTGGAGAATGTGTTCGTCCCTAAACCCGAGGCTGAGCTGAGCAATTGTCTTACAGAGTGAAGTGTCTTACTTGAAGATTACAGTGATGAGACTTGGATGAGGGCTATGTCTAGAGCAGAAATGCAAACCAGAGAATGAGATTAGCATTGGGAATGTGAGAACTCATGGTCTACTGACACTGTCACTAGTTTTTAGACTTGTTCTTATGACAGCTACCATTGTGTGCACAGTTAATGACCTAAACCCTTCAAAAGCAATATTAGAACCTGTCCCTTTCATTGATTTGCTTCATGATGAACATAATGAAAAAAAAAATAAGCATTTTCTCTACCAAGTATGCATTCAGTTTTCCTTTGATCTTTCATAAGACAAAAGATCTAGAAGATAAAATATAAGGCTCGGGACTAATGGCCCTTTAAGAGGTCATGCCAAGTGTTCATTCTGTGAGATTTTCTCTCCACCGCAGCGATCTCCTCTAGTCTTCATTCTGAAAGAAAGAAACATGGGCTGATGGATGAGACTTCATCAGAGACCATTCTGGGGGCAGAGATAGCGTTACTGCAAAGCTCACAAAATTTACACTTTAGAGTTTTTCACTTGTGGATGTTCATTCCAAAGTCTTCCGGATGGGACCTAGCAATGTATTCATGTAGTCTTACATTTTGCTCTAAAATTTCTAAAGAAACATGCTTTAGTTGAAAATAGTTAAGATTTCTCTTTCTTCATTGTCTCCCTTCTGTGGATAACACTGGAGCACACTAGGGGATATGGCAAAGGGAAAACTAAGCTGGGAAATTGAGTGAGGATTTGGAGGTGTAGGTTTACATGATCCACTGTCACTTCCATGCGTTGTCAGATCATAGCTCACTGTCCCAGTACACAAGTGCTCTAGTGCTTTTGGGAACATGCCTGCTGCTCCCCGTGCTCAGCAGCCTGCGTAGTCCATGGACAGAAAAGGTGGCTTGTCTGCTCAAGTGCGGTGTGTGCTTTATGCCTCTTGGTTAATGGCATTGTGTGGGCTGTGGGTTCAGGACAATGTTTGAAACGTTTCGAATGGGATGAGAAATAGAATTTATCCTGTCACCTGCATTTCTTGGATCGGTATTACAAAAAGCACATATGTATGTCGTGTGGAGCCACATGTTTAGACATCCCAACTCAAGTAACCTAACACAAATTTTGTTCAACCCAGTTTGAGAAAGACTAATTGTCTTTTCCCCTGTAGGCAATCATTTCACAGTGTTTTTGTCATATGAAGCTGAGATCAAATATTCCAAAGCTAAAACATGTAGCAAAGTTTTATAGGAGGTATTCTTCTGATACTTGTGTGTTTTTTAAAATATACACCTTACCTTAATTTTTTGGCCTCATTTGAGATGAATAATTACTTTTATACCTTAAATTTTTTTCTTTTAAAGTGACATAACATTTTTAAAAAAATAGGCCTTGGAAAATATTCTTCCTGTTCTTCCTGGGAGAGTGAAGGGAACGATATTAAATGTCTAAAATACTTAACTAAAAAACAGTGTGGTTAGGGGCCAGCAGGTGGCATGGCTGTTAAGGCACTGAACTCCCACATGGCCAACCAAGGTTCAAATCCCAGACCTGGCAGCTTTCTTTCTCACTTTTCCTCTCTCTTTCTCTCTCTCTGCTTCCATCTCTCTCTGATGAGCACACTTACCCTGTATCAAACTGGAAAATAATAATAAGTAAAATGGAATAATTATTTAAAGAAATAATATGGTTCTGCAAAAAATATCTCCCAAATTTCATAGGGTAGCAATGCAACTATGCCAGGTCTCTACCTTCCTATCTCTTATAGTCTCTTACACACAGAGACACACACACCACACAGTCTAGACATTTCATGCTTTAGAGAACAGAGACATTCTCCACATTCAACATTGTCATTTGCACAGAGGATTAGGCACCCTCAGTGAGAGAATTCTATGGTGAATTTTATTTTAAAGAATTAATTAATTAATTAATTAATTTTCATTTGACCAGAGAGAGACAGAGTGAGAGAGAGAGAAAGTGAGAAAGCAAGCCACCAGGTCTGGACTCAAACCGTAGTTGGCCATGTAGGAGTCCATCACCTTAACCACCATGCCACCTGCTGGCTCCTCAACAGTGGATTTTGTTTTCTTATCTTCTCTATTGATTCTGCATCAACTTGGAAAGCTCACTTTTCTCAAGCCTCTATGTCTCTAAACAATGTTGATCTGCTCTGCGTTTCTGTGAGCAATCTTTAATCTCCTTTTATTCCTGAGCACTTGCCCTTGATGACTTATGCTATAAGTGGTAATGAAGAGAACAATTCAAACCCACACAGAGAGAAATGTTCAGTTCTGTCTGGGAAGTCACAGAAAAGAGACCCTCAATCAGACGAATAATTGGGTTACCATAGGCACTAGGCAATTTTTGGTAAAAGTACACAACTTCAGTATAACCACAAGAAACAGAATAAACTTTATGGATTAGATTTCTGGTGAGAGGTGGAGAGACTGTGTTTTCCACCAAGCTAATTGTGGAAATGGAATCTAAAGAGCCCACTAAGATCATGGGTGGAAAAAGAGAAAAGCTTGAGGGAAAAGATAGCCAGATTTAACAGCTACCATTTAATGAGCACTTACTGTGTGACTGACTCTGCTGAACTACTTACTTGCATTTCTTCATAAGATCCTCGCCAGAACTGTGCACCGTGGTATGCTGATCACCGCAGTATGCTGGTCACCTCCATTTATGAGGCTTAGAGAGTTTACATTAGGTGTCAAAGCCAGATCTGAAGACCATGCAATTTGACTTTGGAGCTTAATTTACCATACTTTTAATTAGTATGGTAAATTCAAAGGACTGGATTAAGAAAGGATTAGAGGAGCCCCTATTTTGAGTTTTTTAGTCACATCCAGATCTTCAAAAGAGGAGAAGCCCTCAACCCATATGCTGTGTGTGTTCTTTCATTTGTTTATCAACATATATTAATTGAGTGCCTATTACATACTCAGTACTATCTTTTTTTTTTGGAGAGGTTTTACGCTATAGGGCGCGTGCGCTGCCAGACAGACAGAGAGAGACAGAGAGACAGAAAGCGAGAAATCACCCCCCGGGGGGATGGTCACGCTGCAATCCCTTCTACTCCGCACTCCTCTCAGGATCTTGGGCACGCACACACACGTGCCCGGCGTGAGTTTTAAGCCACCGGGTCCGGGACGTGAACCACGGTCGACTATGTGGGAGTCCAGTGACATAGCCATTATGTTAACTGCTGGTTCCTATATTCAGTACTATCTTAGGCACTGGGGCCAAAATGGTGAGCACCAGCAGAGTTCTTCTCATGAAGCTGACCATCTAGCAGGGAAGGGTTGAGGCCAAGATCAGACATTAACCAAGTGTGCACAGAAAATGGCAAATTTTGCATTTATTTGCTATTAAATCCTACAAGAAAACTTCAAGATGTTTTAGTAGAATTTGTGTAAGTGGAAGATTGTATCTAGTTAGGAAAGTGTGTCAGGGTTTCCCGGGAAAAGGGTCAATTATGTTGCAACCTGAAGGATAAGAGTTAACTAGTCAAAGGAAGGAGGGATGGTCACTCCAAGAAAGAAGATTTAAGAAGGCCTTGTCACAGGAGGCTGTACAGAAGGGACAATGTTACAGAACCAACCTCCCACTCACTACCAGAATGTCAAACTCTACCTACCAGGTGTGTCAAGGAGGAAGACTCTATTACAGGTGACTTTACCCAGAAGTCTGTTCTTCAGATGGTCTCCTCGAAATGTATTGTGGATGGGCTTCCCGCCCTAGTCTTCAATTTAGTCCACATATGCATATAAAGAATTGAAACCTGTGGAATTCTGATTGGTCAACATAAACTGCAGTCCTATTGTTTTATTATTGAAACTAGTATTGTTTTTATTGGTCACTTGACCGCAGTCAGTGTCTTCAGACCCTCCCTGCAGTGAAGGTCAACATTAGGTCACTCAGTTTTCCTGATGTATGTGCCTGGTGCTAATCACATTGGCCAGTTACAAGAGGCAGAAAGGAGGTTAAATTATCCAAAAAGTGAGTGCAGCGACAGGCACATCTCTGGGAGATAAGTTTGCAAAGGAAGTTGGGCAGATGGTGAAGGGGTTGGTGGGCTATCTTAAGAATTTAGGCCTTCATCCTCAGAGTGTAGGTGCAGATTTGCATTTTGACAAGAACACCCTATCTGCTGTATTGAGAGAGGATTTGAGAGGGGGAAGAGCAAATGTAGTAGTCACTGAAAATTTCCAGGCATGAGATGATGCAAAACTTGAACTAGAGTGAAGATAGTAGATATAAAGAGAAATAAGACAGAAGGAACTCCCCAAAAGATAAGATCAAAATATACTGACAGAGAAAAGGGAAGACAGTATTTCAAGAAGAGTGCAGAGACCTTCAGTGTTGAGTGCAAGATTAATAATGTGAGATGAGAACCTGGAACCTCCCCATGGATTTAGCCACAAGGAGGTTGTGCTTGGGTAAGATGTTCCCCACAGCTTGTATGGATGGAGGTCATTTCCGATTGGGTTGGTGTGTGATTATAAAACTGGGGACTACCCTGAGTAAATGTAGATGGTAAGTATGGAAAGTTTTCGAGACGTTTACCTGTGAAGAATAGGAGGAGAAAAATGGAATTTCTGGGACATACAGACTCTTTTGGAGTAAGTCCATCATGATTAGGAGATGGGAGACAGAAGAAATGTAGATTATAAATACAAGTAAGTGATCTTCCTGTTTAATTGGGAAAAGAGGAGAGGAAGGGAATTACTGGAAAGTGGAAATGGAGTCCAAGAAGTGATTTGGGAAAAAATATCACTTCCACTGCAGTGTTACAAATAGATTGGAGAAGCCCATGAGAGGATCTAGGGAAATCAATTATAAGGTTTTTGTTTTAGTCCAGGGAAAAGATGGCCTGATCTAGGGAAGAAATGGATTGAATTAAATGAATTCAAGAAAGATTTTGAAAGTTAAATGTACACGATTTGGTAATTATTTGGACACATGGAGTGAAGGAAAGGTAAGAGTCCAAATGATTCTCAATAAATGATCAGGGAGAGAATGTTTCCTACTCAACAGGGGACTAAAGAAGACTGTGCTTTGTGGAAAAGAATACAGACTAAACTTTGAGCATGTTGAATTTGAGGTGTCTATGAAAACACCAAATAAAAATAGCTTGTGAGCAATTGGACTGGGGTTCAGAAGACAGGATTGGGTCAAAGACATAAGTTGGAGGAAGGAAATTCTGGACTCTACATGATGATTAAAGCCATGGAATCTATGGGATACCAAAGAGAGGAGATAAGAGAGCCTAAAACCCAACTCTGAAGATCTTTAACACTTAAAGGACTCACAGCAGAGGAGGTGATGAGAAATCACAAGACTGACTTTCAAGTCAAGGACATAGACTGCCTAGAGAAGAAATTGTCAATTTACATCAAATGATTCTGAAAGGTCAAATAAGATGATTAAAAAATGTTATTGGATTTAGTGCCATGTGGGTCACTGATGGCTGTACTGGGAGTCATTTGAATGTAAGGTTAGGGTAGGTGCAGAAATCAAATTTGAGGGTTAATTGAATGAAAAAATGAA
>NW_006159834.1:181320-222016 GCF_000334495.1 Tupaia belangeri chinensis | reverse complement strand
AAAGAGTGTAGACAAACATTTCAAGAAGTCTGTAAATAGTTGGAGAGGCAGGAGTAAATCCGAGGGGCTATAAGCCTGGATCAACCAAAACTACATCTGAGTTGTCATATTCCTTTGGCACCACCTGTTTCCCAGCTCCTTGGTCTCCGTGGAGGAAAACCAACCTATTTGAGCGACACAGCTTCAGTGTGTGGGCTCAGCTTGCCCAGGAGCATCAGGCCCTCTTGCTTGGCTACTTTATGCAGCCCTGCTGACCAGCTGCGCCGCTGGGTTCTTGGCTTCTTGTGTCATTTCTGAGCTTGGGTGAATCACAACCTCACATCACACTGACTAATTCCAGTGTGGAATCTGGCATGCAAAAAGACCAAACCACAAAGTTCAAAAGAGTAGAGAAGTTAACCCCTCAAGGACCATAGGTGACTCAGAAAAAACAACAGCTCCAGAGGAGTTAGGCCAATTCATCCTTAAGAAAGGCTTTCTAAGCCATACTAACAAGTCAACTGTCTGTTCATTCTTTCCTGTATCTCCCTTTGTAATATTCTCTCCTCAGCCCTTATAATTCCCTATCAAATGATACACTTTAATTCTTTGCTTTATGGTCTGTCTTTCCCACTGGAGTTTAAAGCTTCCTCTTAAGGTTTAGATAATAGTTGATTCTCCCAAAGTTTCATGTTTTGGAAGGTGATATTGGGAGATGGTGAGGCCTAGTGGGCGGTGACTGGATTTTGGTAATTACATCATAGAGGTGACCCTTATGGATTGATTGAGGGCATCTCCTGAAACAGAAGTCCTCTGTAAGTTCCCTTGCCAGAGCCATCTCTCTCTCTCACATGCCTGCCATCTTCCGTACTTCCACTGGCCATGCTGAAAGCCCTCTACCATTTTGTGATGTCTGTAGACTCCTCAGCCACTAGAGCTGTGAGTTAAAATAAATCTCTATTTTCTTTAGTATACCTGGTCGTAGGGTAAATGACCTAGTCTCTTTTCTGTGAGCAGAGCAGTGACAGACTAAGATACTCCCTAAGGCAAGAGTGCTTTTCCTGCCTTTTCACTGCCGTATCCCTAGAAGCTAGCACAACGCCTAGCTCATAGATGCTTAATGAATATCTGCTCAACACATGAGCTGAACTATTGAAGGCAGGTCCTTAGTGAGATGCACTAAGGTATCCAGGCCGTCTAGGACCCCCAGCTGAAGGTGGTGACCATGGGTATGTGATTTTCTGCTCTAGCTAGGGTATAGGCAAAGGTGGAGGGGGTGGAATACTATACTTACATCAGAATTTGTCTCAGAGATGCCTTTTCTCTATTATGTTCTTCCTTAGACAAAAATCTCAGAATTCTCTTTATGTCTTATGATGCTTTGGATGGATGAAAACTAATAATAGGCCATTTTTAGAGGGTTTTAAGAAACTCAGATGGAATTCCCGTTAGATACATGATATATGTCTTCAATGAAATTGTTTTCACATTAGCAAGGTGAGTTGGAGTTCAGACCTTAAATTATACATCTGGTTTCTTTGTTTCAGAAAAACTTGTGTTTGTTGGCAGATTTGTGAATTTGCAGCTCAGAGGCTCTATCCAGTGAGCATCTAAGTTCGGAGGGTCACAGGCCAGGCTTGGAGTCCTGAAATGTCAGTTAGTGTGTTTCCATCTGATTTTCCACTCCCAAGAAATGGAAAGGATTGAGTCATTAAGTGATAAGCTTCTGAATTGAGACAAACAACTTTCCTAGTGTAGCATGGGACGGAGACCTAGACATAATCAAGAAAACCAAAGATAAAGAAACAATTCTAATGAGATTTCAAAGACGGTATCGTGGGCTTCCATTACAGAGGAATAGTGTTTTTTTGTTTTTAGTTGTTTTTTTTTTTTCTTTCCATTTTCTGGGCACAGGAAGCCACTGTTCAGAATGTGCTAAATGCAGAATTTCCAGGGTCTAATCTTAAGGCTGAAGCTGTAGAATCTTCCATTTTAATAAGCACCACAGCTGATTCTATTCTTAGTTGTTAAAACAAACAGGAACTAATACTGTTGTAGAACATATTCTATAATAAAGAAAAAAAAGGAGTGACATTGATCTCTCAGCAAACTGCTGAAAAGTCAGACAGTCAAGCTCCTTCATGACCCCAAAGGAGGAGGCTTTATGTTCTGGTTAGAGTCTTTTCACTTTTGTTTCAAAATACAAGCGCATAACCATTGCTTGGTTATTCATCTTCAATTTTTATAATTGAACTGGGAAAGAAGTTGACCAGAGCCACGCAAGCTGACGTCTCATTATAAGAACTAACAGCTAAGAGACTGTCAGGGAATTAGGAAAACAAAAACTATTTCCACAAGCACAGAAAGAAGTGTAATCTTGGCCTCTTTCAGTGGGGATAAATAGAGCTCAATGGCTCTCTAGGGATGAGGGCTTTACAGACTAATACTGTCCCTGCCTGTGTTAACAATGAAAGATTCCATCCTTTTTAGAATTCTCTGTTCAAGACTTTGGGGAAGTCCAATGAACCTTTACAAAGACTTAGAATCACACACACAAAAATATTAACTACAGAGTAAACTTCAGTCACTTGGAAAATAAACCAAAGTGGAAAAGCTTACTCCCCAGATAAGTGAGATACATACTTTCCGTGTGGATAGCGGCTAAATAACGCCATTCTGTTGGAGTTGGAGCTGGCCCAGCCAGGAAGTGGTTTGGTGGGTGGTAACAGTTTGTGTTGGAGATGGCAGAAACTGGGGAAGATTCCTGCCTGAGACAGTCAGAACAAGGAGTCAGAGAGGAAAGCCCTGTTGGTGTGTGTGCGGCAGAGCTCCACTCCAAGTGCAGTCTGAGGACTCACAGCTGAAATCCAGACTCTCGGATACCACCCCAGACCTCCTGGGTCAGACTGCAGTTTGATAAGTAAGATTGCAGACTCATTCAAGTATGAAAAGTGCTCCATTAGTAAAGCTGGGGTTTCAACATCAATGGGCATAGCTGGCATTGTAAGTAAAGTAGAAGTTTCAGCATTCAGAGACAGGAAGTCCAAAAGCAGGTTCAAATCACACAACCCAAGGGCTACCATCTAAGAATAACCCAACAGCAGCCACATAGCTCTTGAAGTGGGGTCAGAAGTGTCCAGAGCCACAGGCAAGAGAGGAACGTTGCACATTCTTTTCTTAAGAAATCTCATGTATTAATCTCAAATTTTCTTCCAATTTTTTTTGCTATAACATAAATACTGAAACACACAAATGTGTGCACAGGCTGATGTATTTTAAGACTGTTTTGGGCAGGCCCCATAACACTGTAATTGAACACTGTGCATTGGGAGCTGGATCTCATATGGCAGAGCATGGTCAAGTTCCAGCCTCCATGGCTTGAGATGCTCATCAGGTGTGGGTGCCCAAAATCCAGACAAGAGGGAGAATATGGAGGAGGAGGATTGTGACCAGGTACTTTCTCTCCCCTACCCCTTCTCTCTTTCTTACTCTATCTCTCTGGCAAATGATTATGACCTCTAGCAGTTGGAATTAATTCAAATATCCAAGAATAGATGAAAAAGTGTGGCACATAAGTACTATGGAACACTACTCAACCATAGAAAACAATGAGACATGGTATTTGATAGAAAGTGCATGAATATAGGAGAGTTAATGCTAAGTGAAGCAAACCAGACTATGAAAGAGAGGCATTGTATGTCCCCACTTAATATATATATCAAATGTCTGCACTCTATGGCAGAAACTGAAAGATGGGAAGGTGTAAAAAAAAGGAGAGCAACTGTGGATCTAGAGACACTGTGGGAGGAGGGTGAAATGACGGGGAGGGTGAGATGGAGAGAATCAAGGGGATAAAAAAATTTAATGAACAAAAAAAGGAAAATTATCTGTTGTTGATAATGTGTGTGGTAATATCTTTGAATAATATACAGTGTATTCATGTTGGGAGAATTCATTTTGTATGCTGTAAAGTATAAAGTGATTGAACATTAAAAAAATAAGAAAATAAAATTCAAAAAAGGAAGTATAATTTTACATTTAAAAACATGCATAACTTTTGAAAAATGTGTATGTTCAGATAATTACTACTCTGATCAAGATATAAAATGTATTTGTCATCCAAGAATTGGATGTGACCTTTTGTCTCTTCTAATTAATTTTAATACCCATGAGCAACTGCTGTTTTAATTTCTCTGCCATTAATGACTTTGTTTGTTCTTAAACTTAGTATAAATAGAAGAAAACATTAATACTTTCAGGTCTAGATCCTTTCCATTAACATAATACTTCTGAGATTCACTTCCTATTGCACATGTTGATCATTTGTTTCTATGGTGAGTAGCATTCCTCCTGTGAACATACTACAATTTGTTCATTCTATTGATGGACATCTGGATTGTTTCTAGTTGTTCTTATGAATAAAGCACCTCTTAAAAGGATATGCTTACACAAGTCTTATGGACAATGTTCATTCTCTTGAATACATACCTAGGTATGGTATTGTTACTCACTTTTTTATTTTTTTGAAAGAGGGATTTTTTTTTTATTGCAATAGGGCATGTGCACTTGCCAGAGAGAGAGAGACAAAGAGAGAGAAAGTGAAAAGTCACCCAATAGGAAAGGCCACACCAAAATACCTTCTCCTCCATTCTCTTATGATTTTGGGCATGCACACGCAAGCATCCAGCATGAGTTTCAAACCACGGGGTCTGGGAATCCAACAATGGTCAGCCATGTGAAAATCCAGCATCCTAACCACTATGTCACCTGCTGGCCTCGCTATTCCCTTTCTAAGAGACTACCAGTTTTCCAATGAGGGTGTATCTTGTCATACTTTGACCAGAAACATGTGAGTTCCAATTGCTCTGTATCTTTGCTTTCAGTTTGGTGTTACCAGTCTTAAACCTTAACCATGTGAGGTGATTGTGAGACAGTACGGATGTCCATGGTGTCTTCTGGTTTCAGTATGCATTACCTTGACGATGAATGATAAATGATGCCAAACATCTTTTTTCTTTCTTCCTTTTTCTTTTGTGTGTGTGTGTCTGTGTGTTTATTCCTCATCTGTTTATCTTCTTTTGTGATGAACCTGTTAAAGTCTGTGGCAGATGTATTTTCTAAGAATAATGATAGAAAGAAGTACAATATGGCTCGGAACATGTTTTTCTCATACTCTACCTTCTTGGCATCCCTGTCAGTAAGTAGTGAGGTGTGTGTCATCTCATTTTAAAAAAGGGTGAAGCTTTGGGACTACCTAGGCCAATCACTTACAGTAGAAGCTGTATGATTTCGGATTTTAAAGGGTGTTAAAATTTGTGTCGTTTTCTGGAGATGTCTCTCTCAAAACTCAGTCATGACTCAGTTGGAAAACCTAAGCCTCCTTATGGAGTGGCCCACGTGGAGAGGAGCTGAGCAGCAACACTGACTTGCCTGATGGGAATGCACCATTCTGCAAGTCCTCAGCCCCATTTAAACTGCTTTAGCTGATTTCAAGTGGAACAGAGACAAATTGTCTCCACTGAACTTTACCCCGGTTGTAGGTCCATGAGCAAAATAAATGTTTCTAGCCTAGAGGATGGTTTGTTATGCAGCACTGGGAACCAGAACAGATTTTGGTTGTTGCATAATAAAAATTAAAATATGTGACAGTGGCTTTGTGACTGAATGGTGAGAGAAAATCAATGGGTGTTATCGTCCCAAGAGAACCTAGACGTCTAAGCAGAACCCAAGAGAGTCTGGATGTCCCTACGCAGCCTGTAATGCGAAGAAAATATTATTAAAACCTGAGTCAATGGGTACCTTGTAATACATTAGTGAGATGTGTGGCAATACTGGCATTTGAGGTAATGTGGAAAATATGAAATGTAGCAAGTTTACCAAATATACCAAATGATTTCCTAACCAGTTTATCCAGAGTCAGCAGACATTTTCTTCAGGGACCAAATAGTAAATTAGGTTTGAAAGCTATACACTCTCTATCACACTGAAACACTATTGCTTTGAAAAGAGCCATAAAAAATACATACACAAATTAAGGGCCTTGCCTGCATACACCTCAGTAAAACTTTATTTACAAAAATAGCCACTATTCCTAGCAAATAGACAACCTAACATCATGGCTCAGGGAATTGGAAAAACAATAACAAAAAAAAAATGCCAGACGAGAAGAAATCATAAAGATTTGAGCAGAAATAAATGAAATAGAAAATAAACAAACTATACAGAAAATAAATGAAAGCAAAACCTATTTCTTTGAAAAGAATGACAAGATCAACACACTGGTATCTAGACTAATAAAGAAAAAGAAAGAAAGAAACCAGTTAAATTAAATACATGATGAAACAGGCAACATTACAACAGACATGATAGAAATACAAAACATCATTATAGGATACCATGAGTGACTATATGCCAACAAACAAGAAAACATGGAGGAAATAGACAAATTACTGGATGCATATAATTTACCAAGATTGAATCAGGAGGATATAGAAAACCTGAATAGACCCATAATATGCCATGAGATTGAATCAGTAATAAATAACCTTCCAACAAAGAAGAGCCCAGGTACAGCTGGCTTCACTTTTGAATTCTACAAAACTTTTAAGAAAGATTTAACCCTTATCCTACTCAAATTATTTCTAAAGATACAAAAGGAAGGAAACCTTCCAAATTCATTTTATGAGACCTCCATTATCCTCATTCCCGAAACAGATAAGGACATGACAAAAAAGGAAAACTACAGAACAATATCTCTGATGAATAATAGATGCAAAAATTCTCAACAAGATACTTTCAAATTGTATCTAACAATAGATAACAAAGATTATTTATCATAACCAGGTAGGCTTTATCCCAAGGATGCAAGAGTGGTTCAACATACACAAGACCATAAATATAATACACCATATTAATGGAAAGAAAGATAAAAACCATATGATCATTTCAATTGATGCAGAGAAAGTATTTGATAAAATACAAAATCCTTTCATTATTAAGACTCTCAATAAGATTGTATAGAAGAGTAACTTCTCAACACAATAAAGGTCACATATGAAAACCCTATAGCTAACATTATACTTAATGGGGAAAAGCTAAAAGCTTTTCCACTAAAAACTGGTACTAGACAAAGCCACCTACTTTCTCCACTATTTTTTAATATAGTACTGGAAGTCTTAACCAATGCAATAAGAAAAGAGAACAATATAAAAGACATTCAAATAGGCAAAGAAGAGTTGAAAATAGCTCTATCTGCAGATGAAATGATGATATACTTAGAAGACCCAAAGGTTTCCATGAAAAAACTTCTCAAACTAACAAATGAATACAATAAGTGGCAGGATACAAAATCACTATCCATAAATCTACAGCATTTCTATATACAAACAGCAAGTTGAATGAAGTAGAGCTGAAGAAAGGAATCCCCTTTACTATAGGCACAAACTGTACAGGATACATAGGGATAAATCTAACTAAGGAAGTCAAAGAATTTTACTAAGAAAACTATGAAAATTTTTAAAAAGATATTGAAAATGACATAAAAAAAATGGAAGAACAGCCCACGTTCCTGGATTGGAAGTATTAACATAATCAAAATGGCAATTTTACCCAAATTAATCTATGTATTTAACACAATTCCAATAAAAATACCAGAGACACTCTTCACAGATCTAGAAAAGACAATCATAGAATTTGTATGGAATCATAGAACACCTTGTGTTGCCAAAGCAATCCTGTGCAAGAAGAGTGGAATGGGTGGCATATCACTCCCTGACCCCAACATATACTATAAATCTGTGATCATCAAAACAGCATGGTTTTGGCACAAAAACAGACAGGTGGTCCAATGGAATAGAATAGAGCCCCCAGAAATAAACCCCAAAGCTTACAGCCAATTGATTTTTGACAAAGGATAACCATTAATCTATTGGGAAAAGGAAATGGTGCTGGAAAAATTGAGTATCCACCTGCAGAAAGATAAAACTGAACCCCCATCTCTCACCATTAACAAAAATCAACTCAAAATGGATCAAAGATCTAAACCTAAGACCTCAAACTATGAAACTATTGGTGGGAAATACTGGGGAAACTCTGGGAGACATTGGGGTAGGCAAAGACTTCTTAAATAAGACACCCGAAGCATAGGCAATAATCCCTAAAATAGAAAAGTGGGACTGTATCAGATTAAGCAATTTCTGTACAGTAAAGGACATAGTAACAAGTGTGAATCGACAACCCTCAGAATGAGAGAATATTTTTGTAAAATATGCCTCAAACAAGGGACTGATAACCAGAATACACAGGGAACTCAAGCAGCTTACCTGAAAAAAAAAAAAGATTATTCCAATTAGAAAATGGGAAAATGAGGCTGAACAATAATCTCTCTAAGGAAGACATATGAACAGTAAAAAAGGATATGAAGAAATGCTCAACATCCCTCATCATAAGGGAGATGCAGATTAAACCACAATGAGATACCACCTAACCCCTGTCAGAAAGGTGAAGATTAAAAATATAAAAAGTGATAAGTGTTGGCAGGGGTGTGGTGAAAGGGGAACTCTCCTACACTGTTGTTGGGAATGTAAACTGGTTCAGCCACTGTGGAGAACAATATGGAGGTTCCTCGAAGATCTACAAATAGAACTACTATTTGATCCAGTAATCCCACTTCTGGGTATCTACCCAAAGGACAGGAGAATGCTCAGTCAGAAAAGTGCTTACACATCAATGTTTATTGCAGTATTATTCATGATTGCTAAGACATGGAACCAACCTAAATGTCCACAAACAGATGAATGGATGGAAAAAATGTGGCATATACACTCTATGGAATACTACTCAAGTATAAAAAACAACAAGACCCTGGCATTTGATAGAAAGTGGTCAAATATGGAGGATCTATTGCTGAGTGAAGCAAGCCAGGATATGAAAGAAAAATATTGTATATATCCACTTAGTAAATACCGACTATTCGTACTTTATGAGATAGAAATATTGAAGGCATAAAAGCAGTGAAAATAGTAATGGATGCTGATAACAGTGTGAAATAGGGCACGGGGAAAAGGGAAGAGTATATAGAAGCATAGCAAGAGAACAAATAGAGAGGCATGACATTAATGGGACATAGAAATGGTTTATTACCTGTTGAAAATAACAGGTACAGTATTCTCTCTCTTTTTTTTTGAGAGGTTTTTGCTATAGGGTGCGTGCGTTCGCCAGACAGACAGAGACAGAGAGACAGAAAGTGAGAAATCACCCCCCAGGGGGGATGGCCACGCCCCAATCCTTTGTCCTCCATTCTCCTTTTGAGATCTTGGGCTCACATGCACACGCACCCGGCGTGAGTTTTAAGCTACCGGGTCCGGGACTTGAACTGCGGTCGACTACCTGGGAGTCCAGTGACATAGCCATTACACTAACTGCTGGTCCCAATGTACAGTATTCTCAACTGGACTGGTTTGAGAAGTATTTCATGTTGGGTAAATTCTTTATATAAGTCAAATGATATTTAGCGATTGAATGTTTAAAAAATAATGAGAATAAATAATAATAATCATCTAAAAATGATGAAAAGCTATTTGATGATGATGTGGGTAGTAATGTCTTTGTTTTGTCTGATATGCATAGTAATCATGCTGGAAAAAAGAAATGTAATACATCGTAAAGACACATGTGATATGGGACCAACAGATGGCATAATGGCTACATCGCTGGACTCCCATGTAGTCAACCTCGGTTCAAATCCTGGATCTGGTGGCTTAAGCTCACACCGAGTGTGTGTGCATGTGTGCCTAAGATCCCAAGAGGAAAATGGAGGAGAAGGGACTGCAGCATGGCCATCCCCCTTGGGATGATTTCTTGCTTTCTATCTCCCTGTCTTTCTGGTGAGTGCACACACCCTCTCAAAAAAACAAAAACAAAAACAAAAACAGATATATGTGATTCAATATAACATAAAAAAGATTATGATAATAAAAAAATAAATTAAAAAAAATACCCACCATTCCATAGACATAGTCAGCTGACCCATCATATGGTGAAAGAGATTTCCAGGCAGAATATAGGAAAGGACACCTGATTTATTCTTGTCTGCGACAACATGCTGAAGAGAGCAATGAGTTAAAGAATACAGAGTTAAATATAAAGGAGCCAGGACCTGTGAGATTTGAAAAGAAAACTATTCCTCATTCCCGGCCTCTCTAGAAGGCAGACAATTCTAAAAGAAAATATTTCAGGGCAAAGACCAAATCCAGGGCAGTAATTTAAGGTTCATTGTTAAGATCGCAGGAAGGCAATGCTTCATAGGAACTTTCAAACAGAGAAAAGTGTGAGGCTACAGCTATAGAAAATCATTTTTAGGAAGCAGCACTTGACCTTAATCAAGTGGAAACATACCCGGATGGATTTCAGAATTGTTACTGACCAGTGACTGGTGTGTGACCCATTTTCTGTGCGCAGCTCCCCCCCACCCCACCTTTTGAAAGCGAGTGTCTTTTCTTAGTTCAGTAGCTGAGTGTGTGGAGGTTATGCAACTTGTGTCTTTGGTTTACTTCTTATTGGAAAGACTAAATGTAAGGAGTTAGAAGCAAATCTACCTGTCTGCACTAGTATCTGATTTAAACCAGCAGATTCAGGACTTTGACAGCTGGGGCCAGCCAGTGGCATGGTGATTAAGATGGCTGGATCCCACATGGCTGACCATGCGGTTTGAGTCCCAGACCTGGTGACTTGAGATATATAGCGGGCACATGAGGGTGTGTGCCCAAAATCTCCAAAGGAGGAAGAGATGGAGGAGAAAAGATTATAGTGTGGCCATGCCCCATGGGGGCACTTTGTCACTTTCTCTCTCTCTCTTTTTCTCTCTCTCTTGTGAGCCCACATGCTCTCTGGCAAAATTTAAAAAAAAATTAAGCTTGATGATTTAATGAATGGGATATTTGAGATTTTTTTTTTTTTTTTGAAGGAGGCAAGTGTATTTTGGAAGGAAAAAGAGCATCAATTAATAGCCACAGTTGTGTCCAGAGTATAGGCTGTAGCCGTTTTTAAACATGACTCCAACATTCTTTTACTTTTGTTTGACTAACGTAGAGAGTCTGTAGTCCCTGCCATGGAATTTGCTCCAGGACTTCTGGACCACTCCACTATGGCAGAAAGACAGATGAGCTGGTTTTTGAACCTTGACCTTTGTACCCGCACCTGCCACTCCCACTTCCTCTTGGGATGCTCACTGCTGGAACCCAGCCACTCTGTTGTGAGGAAGCAAAACAGCCACAGGAACAGGCCACATGCTGTGTGTTGTGGACAACAGGCCCGAGGAAGGGCCAGTCTCTATCCAGAAACAACTCGTGGCCATGCTCTTGAGCAGGCCCTCAGATAATGCCAAGCCCAGGCACTGAGACAGTCTCCATCTCCATGTTGTCTGAACTAGCACCACTGGCTGTGGAGACATGCTGTCCCCTCCGAGTCTTGTACAAATTGCAGACTTACGTGTAAACAAATGATGGTCATTTGAAGTTGTTATGTTCAGGATGGCTTGAAACTCCGTGGTAGACAACTGGAACAATGTGTTTTGCCTGTTTATTTATTTTTTAGAGATTTTTTCTTTAAGGCATGTGCTTTTGCTGGGGTGGGGAGAGAGAGACAGACAGAAACAGTGAGAGGAAAAGTGAGAAATCACCCCCAGGGAGGATGGCCATGCCACAGTCCCTTCTCCATTCTCCTTCTGTGACCCTGGACACATACACACACAAGTGCCTGGCATGATTTTCAAGCCACTAATTCAAGGACTTAAACCAAGGTCGGCCATGTGGTAGTCCAGCGACATAACCACTACGCCATCTGCTGTCTCTGTAACAGCTACCATTTAATGAACGCTTGCCATGTGACTGACTCTGGTAAGCTACTTACTTGCATTTCTTCATGTGGTCCTCACCAGCATGGTGTGTGATAGTAGGGTGATCTCCACTTTCCAGAAACTGGGGCTTGAAGAGGTTATATTAGGTGGCAAAGCCGGATTTGAACCCCATGCAACTTGACTTTGGGGCTCAGCTTCTAATTAGCATGGTAAATTCAGAGGGATTATGAGGAAGGAATTAGAGGAGTCGATATTTTGACTTTTTCAGTCACATCTAAATCTTTAAAACTTTTCCATTTCCATAGGATATATTCTGAATAATTTCTTTATCTTGTAAATACCAATACTTAATGCCCCAGCATATGATTTTATTTGGTGAAGATCTATGTTTATCTGGAAGTTTGTGTGTTCCGTTGTTTTTGGAGAAAGTGCTCTATAAATGTCAATTAGTTCGTGGTAGTTGATAATGACAAGTCTTCTATGCTCTTCCTGAATTTTTGCTCTAATAACTTATTGAAGTCAAGTATTAAAATATCTATTTATGATTGTGTAGTTAATCTATATTTTTCCCTCTTAGATTTTACATGTACATAGTATCTGATGTTTTCATGTATTATTGATCTTTTTTTATTATGCTATACACTATTTATCATAAACTTTCTTCTTGAATTTGATTTGTCTAATATTATATAATACTCCTGTTGCTGTGTGCTTGGTACATGTTTTTCCATCTTCTTATTTTTAATATATCTGTATTTTAAATTTAAAATGTGTCTCTTACAAGCATATTTTACTTATGGATTTTTTCCTCATTTTATATTTTCTTGAAAATTTTAGTAGCACAACATAACAAAAATTGTTGTAAATGCTTTATAAATGAGAATGCTGGGGCCAGTTCTGTGGCCTAGGGATTAAAGGAGCCAGATCCCATATGGACAACCATGTAATCTAATCCTAGCTCCAGAGGCTTGAGAAACATACTGGGTGCAAGTGCTTGTGTGCCTCAAATCTTGGCAGGATGAAGAAATGAAGAAGAGACTGTGGCAACTCCATGCCTCATTCGGGGCTGCCTTCTTCTTTCCATATTCCTCTGTCTCTCTAGTGAACACATGCAGCCTCTGGAAAAGTAAAAAATAAATAAGTAAATAAATGGGGAAGCTGAAGTGGAGAAAATTTAGTGATGTGGCCTACTCTTCAAACATTGGTCCTCTATTTTCCAATACTAAACTATTTGAATAAGATCACTAAAACAATTCGATTTATCAACTGTTTTTGCCTAGAGCAATGAATATGGTATAGGTTACTGAATGTTTTGTGGTCTGTCAACAGCCTTCTATTAGCTCAGCTACAGCTCTTACTGTAATCAAGCAAAATAGCTATCTAACCTCAACCCATCTTTTGAATTCCCATGTATATTTATAATACCATTGTGGAAAATTCAGTTTAGATGTGCTGTAGACCTCACAAATAAGAATTCTTAATTTTCTCACTTAAAAATTTATAGCATTTCTCTTTGTCCATAAAATCTGGTTTATTTATCATTTTGATGAATTAGATCAACAACCTTCCACCAAGTCATGCTGTACTTTTTCTTTCATTTATTTATTTTCTTTTATTGGTCAAGAAGCTTTTACTTTCTACCTAAAATCATTCTTGACGTCATCCTTGCTTCTCTAAAACATTATCCCTCACCCCCGGATTCATTTAGTGTACGAGACCATCTTGATGGGTTTCCTGCTTCCAGCCTTTTTCTCCTCAAAATCACAATGACAACCAGAGTCATTCAAAAATATTCAACCAAATTTATAAAATCATTTTGCAGGTACTACAAAATAAATCAATAAAATATGGAAGACAAAGTTCATCCTCTTGAGGATGGAGTTATGACTACTATTGACTATTCCAAAGTCATTTTTAGGGGGCCTGGGAGAGTCAGGCCTACAAACATTAACAGATCATGGGGGTGGGATGCTAGTCCTGTCCCATGCATTGTGCTTTTCTGATGCTTAGCAAGCCTTCTTATCTCTTTCAGCACAGACATTCTCTTCCTGAAACTTGTGTTTTTCTTTTACCAATCACTAATTTAAGAATTTCAAACTCACTTATTTTTTTAAAGAATTATGTAATTTTATTAATTATTATTATTACTGTTATTTGTAGCTTTGCTATAGGGCATGTGTGCTCACCAAAGAGAGAGAGAGAGAGAGAGAGAGAAAGCAATCTGCCAGATCTGGGACTTGAACTGCAGTTGGGCATGTGGCCATCCAGCAACTCAACCACTGTGCCATCTGCTGGCTCTCAAATTCATTGGTAACCTATAAGCCTCCACTTCCAGATGTACCACCTTTCTTGGCCAGACAAATGTAAAGGACTCCTGATGTGGATTGACTACTCTCTTGCTCTCAGAACTAAATAAAAGAAACAGCTATGTCTCAGCACCTGAAGAAACACACCTGTCTTGTCTTTCTTTAGGTTGATCAATTTCATATTTAGAAATAAATCACATTAATTATTCTTTCTACAGAGTTGGTTATTTCTATCAATACTCTTTATTTTCCATTTTTCATAATAAAGATTTTTTTTTTGAGAGAGACTTTTGTTATGGGGCATGTGCACTCATTGGGAAGATAGAGATACAGAGGAGCAGAAAGTGAAAAATCACAACCCCGGGGGAATGGCCATGCCACAATTCCTTCTCCTCCATTCTCCTTTAGGGATCTTGGGCATGCACACACATGTGCCCAGAATGAGTTTGAAGCCACAAGGTCCAGGACTTGAATTGCGGTTGATTACATGGAAGTCCAGTGACGTAACCATTACATCTGCTGGTTCCTCTATATTTTTTTTAAAGAAGTTTTTGCATTAGGGTACATGTGCTAGCTGAGGAGAGAAACAGAAACAATCTGAGGGAAAGTGAAAAATCACCCCCAAGGGGGGATGGTTGCACCAGAATCCCTTCTTCTCCATTCTCCTCCTGGGATCTTGGGCATGTACAGTTGCCTGGTGTGATTTTCAAGTCACTGGATCCTGGACTTGAACCATGGTCAGCTGTGTGGGAGTCCAGCAACATAACCACTATGCCATCTGCTGGTCCCAAGATTCTAAACTTAACAGGTATCAACTCTCTTTTACAAAATTTACCATGACATCTATCACACTTTCATGGGTTTATAGTTTCTGCTAACTATGGCATTCTCTTTCTAATTCCTGGCTGGTGATAATCCATCTATCTAATCTTTGAATCTCAATATAAACGTGACTTCCTTGTCAAACCCTCTCTAACTCCTCAGCCCCAGACAGAGTTAGTTGCTCCCTCCTCAACATGCTTGTTTCTGTGTTCTTACATTATAAATTATTTGATTTCCTCTTCCATCACTATATCATCTTATGTTAGCCTTGCAAACTGTGATATATGCTTATAATATTGAATACTGATATACTCTAGTAACTATCACCATAATAATCATGCAAAACAAAGTTTTCTTTTTCTATATGTACTTATGCAATATATTTCCTAGTTAAAAAGGTGAAATCAGACCATGCACTGAGTAATTTCATTGTTTCCCCAAATGGATAAATTTAGATAAAAATTTGGAGTGAATCTATGTTCATAGCATTCTGAAATAAATAATGTGCCAGAAAGCAGCAGTACACCAGGTATTTCATAGCAATCTTTTCATCTCACTGACACATTGTAAATAACTTTTTTAAATGCTCCAACTATTTAACTATTTTTTGAGTTATTTGATAAAAGAAATCACCATTTATATTTTTAAAGTTTATTTATGTGTTTCATGAGAGAGAGAGAGAGAGAGAGAGAACTCCAGGGTGGAGACAGGGTCCCATGACTGACTCTCAGTCTCAGTCAGCTCAGACTCGGGGCACACATGTCAACCTAGCATTCTCAGGAAGGTCCTGGATGTGAACCCAGGATCTTTCTCATGTGGGTTCAGTTACATTAACACGGTACCATCACCTGGCTTCACTTTTTATTTATCTGGTTTTTGTTTTTTAATTTCCTAGAACATTGACTAGCATATAGTACGCTCTCTGTAATGACTTCATAAATACAGATTTAAAAATTCTATTACTGTGGAGATCAAGACTGAGAAGACTCCATACTATAAATCTATAAAGGGATAATGAGTTTCTTTTAATAGTTTATTTTAGAGATGGGCCACTGAGTTGAATAGACATGGTGTCATGAAGGGGCTTGGGAAGGAAGACAGATCTATGCAATGTACCTCATTAAATGTTTAATCAAAATTTCATGATGTATGTAGGGAATTGAGAAGGCTCCCTGAGAAGTCATAAAAATTAATTTGGAGGGGAATTTAAAATGGCAACTCCTAGTGCTGTGGAAGTAATTTTGTGTTTTGTGAAGCTCCCTAAACGTGTTTATGAGCTGAGAGTCCTGTCCTGAGCCCACGAACTAGGAAACAATGCATCAGTCTTGGCATCTCCTTAAATAAAAGAAACAGCTATGTCTCAGCACCTGAAGAAACACACCTGTCTTGTCTTTCTTTAGGTTGATCAATTTCATATTTAGAAATAAATCACATTAATTATTCTTTCTACAGAGTTGGTTATTTCTATCAATACTCTTTATTTTCCATTTTTCATAATAAAGATTTTTTTTTTGAGAGAGACTTTTGTTATGGGGCATGTGCACTCATTGGGAAGATAGAGATACAGAGGAGCAGAAAGTGAAAAATCACAACCCCGGGGGAATGGCCATGCCACAATTCCTTCTCCTCCATTCTCCTTTAGGGATCTTGGGCATGCACACACATGTGCCCAGAATGAGTTTGAAGCCACAAGGTCCAGGACTTGAATTGCGGTTGATTACATGGAAGTCCAGTGACGTAACCATTACATCTGCTGGTTCCTCTATATTTTTTTTAAAGAAGTTTTTGCATTAGGGTACATGTGCTAGCTGAGGAGAGAAACAGAAACAATCTGAGGGAAAGTGAAAAATCACCCCCAAGGGGGGATGGTTGCACCAGAATCCCTTCTTCTCCATTCTCCTCCTGGGATCTTGGGCATGTACAGTTGCCTGGTGTGATTTTCAAGTCACTGGATCCTGGACTTGAACCATGGTCAGCTGTGTGGGAGTCCAGCAACATAACCACTATGCCATCTGCTGGTCCCAAGATTCTAAACTTAACAGGTATCAACTCTCTTTTACAAAATTTACCATGACATCTATCACACTTTCATGGGTTTATAGTTTCTGCTAACTATGGCATTCTCTTTCTAATTCCTGGCTGGTGATAATCCATCTATCTAATCTTTGAATCTCAATATAAACGTGACTTCCTTGTCAAACCCTCTCTAACTCCTCAGCCCCAGACAGAGTTAGTTGCTCCCTCCTCAACATGCTTGTTTCTGTGTTCTTACATTATAAATTATTTGATTTCCTCTTCCATCACTATATCATCTTATGTTAGCCTTGCAAACTGTGATATATGCTTATAATATTGAATACTGATATACTCTAGTAACTATCACCATAATAATCATGCAAAACAAAGTTTTCTTTTTCTATATGTACTTATGCAATATATTTCCTAGTTAAAAAGGTGAAATCAGACCATGCACTGAGTAATTTCATTGTTTCCCCAAATGGATAAATTTAGATAAAAATTTGGAGTGAATCTATGTTCATAGCATTCTGAAATAAATAATGTGCCAGAAAGCAGCAGTACACCAGGTATTTCATAGCAATCTTTTCATCTCACTGACACATTGTAAATAACTTTTTTAAATGCTCCAACTATTTAACTATTTTTTGAGTTATTTGATAAAAGAAATCACCATTTATATTTTTAAAGTTTATTTATGTGTTTCATGAGAGAGAGAGAGAGAGAGAGAGAGAGAACTCCAGGGTGGAGACAGGGTCCCATGACTGACTCTCAGTCTCAGTCAGCTCAGACTCGGGGCACACATGTCAACCTAGCATTCTCAGGAAGGTCCTGGATGTGAACCCAGGATCTTTCTCATGTGGGTTCAGTTACATTAACACGGTACCATCACCTGGCTTCACTTTTTATTTATCTAGTTTTTGTTTTTTAATTTCCTAGAACATTGACTAGCATATAGTACGCTCTCTGTAATGACTTCATAAATACAGATTTAAAAATTCTATTACTGTGGAGATCAAGACTGAGAAGACTCCATACTATAAATCTATAAAGGGATAATGAGTTTCTTTTAATAGTTTATTTTAGAGATGGGCCACTGAGTTGAATAGACATGGTGTCATGAAGGGGCTTGGGAAGGAAGACAGATCTATGCAATGTACCTCATTAAATGTTTAATCAAAATTTCATGATGTATGTAGGGAATTGAGAAGGCTCCCTGAGAAGTCATAAAAATTAATTTGGAGGGGAATTTAAAATGGCAACTCCTAGTGCTGTGGAAGTAATTTTGTGTTTTGTGAAGCTCCCTAAACGTGTTTATGAGCTGAGAGTCCTGTCCTGAGCCCACGAACTAGGAAACAATGCATCAGTCTTGGCATCTCCTGGTATTTGAGATGTTTGGAATTATTATCTCATACTCTTGGCTGTTTCAAAGGAAACAAAACAGAAGTGTATGTTTGGGTCAGACTTTAATTTTCCAGACTGAAAAATTTAATCACTACGCATACACAAATCTCCTCTCCTTTTTCTTTAATCGGGAGGAGCTCCTTTTTCTGGGTCTGGGTGACATTAATGGTCAATGTGGGAAAGTGCTGCCCCATGGGCATTTAAGCATTTGCTTCCCATTTATTCTGTCTCTGTCGGCTCTAACTCATGGTAGAGAATACTGTGTACATTTCTTTGTACGGTTTTCCTTCTTCATTAGTAGTCAACAAAATAATGAAATGTTAACTAAGATATAAAAATATAATGTCTGTGATTCCAAGTATAAGTTAGAAAATATACTCTGGAAAACCATAACACAGGAGCCTTATTCTAAAAAACTGGAGGAACAAATATTGATGTAAAATAAATATTGCTCTAATATTAAAATTGTATTCAAGTATTTAAAAGGTATCATTTAAAGCTAGTATGTATTTAACTACAATGAATTAGGCATATATTTTTGATAATATGACCAAGACTTCAAACATCTACATATAAATGCCAAAGAACAATTTGCAAAAGAGGCAGGCCTTTCGAAATACTTTAAAGGCCAGCCCAGCGGGTCAGTGATAATGTGCTGCTCCGGTGATCCTGGAAGTAATCACTGGGTGAACATGAAGATACACTCTTTTCAATCATGTGAATGCAGACACTTAATATCTCTCCTTTTATTTCATTGGAGAAAACTTGTCACATGGTCCCAAATGAAAGGGGGGTTAGAATGTAATTTAGTAATACTCCAAGACAAATGAAAGTCTAGACAGTAATGAAAATACCTGATAAACTCTGCTTACAGCAGAATTCCATCCTTTTTCATTTTCACTCACCTATTGACCCGATGCCAAGGCCCTAAGGAATGGTGAAGACGCTAAGAAGCCTGCTTCCCTGAAAGATTCTAGAGAACAGAGATCTCTTCCGACACTGGGCTATGGAAAGAAAATGAACCTTTATTGTGGTTAGCCACTGAGATTTGGAGGATTTTGTTAATGTAGTCAGTCTACTCTGACATGTCATCCAATGGATGCCCTCCATTTTATTTCTTGATAGAAAGAAAAGAAAACTGAAGCAGGTTTCTGGTTCAAGCTGAAATTTGAGTTCCAGAAAGATAATTCACTAATAAAAACAGAATCCAGTGAGTTATAAAAGTTATGAAAAAATGTGGAAGATACATATTAAAAACAGTGCCCAGTAATGCTCAGGATAAAATTGCAGCAATAAGAATCATGAGTCATCTTTGTTTCTTGAGATATCTGAAACTTAAGGTATAGGAGTACTACATGGTGAGCTAGAAACTGTAGAATGGAGGTAGATTCTGGGTCCCAGGTATTACTGAGACCTAGTATATGGAGCTCTGGGCTATCCTCTGGAAATGGAAAAGAAATATTTATTTATGGAATAGACCAGATTAGAAAGGATGGCAAATAGTATGTGCAAAAAGGTAATCTTGCCTCTTCTTTCCCCCTTCCCTGCTCAGCAATAGTTACCAATGACTCCGATTGAGGGCTCAGTTCTTCTATCTGACTTCAAAAATTATCTCATAATATGCGCTAATGCTTCTGAATTTTACCCACCATATTGGAGTCGAGCCTGGTTTTACTATAAGGAAAATTATATAATAGACTTCTGTCATCTCATCCATAATTAGATGTCATCTAAATAGATAGATGTCATAAATAGATGTCATCTCATCCATAATTCAGGGTCAGCCTCAACATTTGGTGATAATCCTATGCTATGGTCACTTCAGCCCGAGCCAGCATGATTTCCCTCTGGCCATTTGACGTAAGATTCCACGTAATTTACAAACAAGTCTTGTATTTCCCTCTGGCCATTTGACGTAAGATTCCAATTAATTTACTAAGTTACTATAGCATTAATCTGCAGAAGTCATGAGACTATTGTGGGAACATGTGCTTACAAGGTATCGGAGTAAGAATAAGAAAAAATCGATAGCAACTGCTGTTACAAGAGTTGATTTATGGAGCCAGCTGGCAGATTTGGATAATGCAATCAAAATACAGAGATACAGGGATGTAACTAATCTATAAAAAGTACAGAAGTATATTGAAGCCCTTATATACAAAGATGCCTTCTGGAAGCCCCATTCCTCTTAAGAAGAAAATCTGATACATTATTGACTTTTCTCACTAATAAATTCATTTTTTGGAAGCAACTCTGGAGAGCGCTACTTTGAATATCATTGAAATAAACGAAGGGCTGATTTTTGGTGTATAAACATTGGCATAAAATCAAAGGAAGGCTATACACAGGGTATAGTCTGATATGCGCACTGGTGTTTAGAAGAACAGCTTCAAAATATTCACAGAAAACCTGAGCCTGTGTTCAGAAACTTAAAAGAAGAGGGTAATTTAAAAAGCTAGGAATCGCTAACAAAATAAATTCTGACAATTTAATCAAATAATCCCATAAAAAAGAAAAAGGGGGTCACTTATGAAGAAATCAGCATAGTTATATCAGGAAGAATATAAAGAAATATTTTAAGCAGAAAATTCATTACAGAAATATTAAAAAGCAAAATAAAGTAGGACTTTGAAATACATGGAATTCAACAAAAATGTCTCTGTTTTTCTATTGAGTATGGAAAAAGACCTTAAGTCTTAACTCAGATGCTGTGAGGTTTAAAGGGAGAAAAGAGAGTAAGTCAACATTTACTTTATTTCTACTTTCCATATGAAAGACATTGATCTTCAAAGAATATTGGGCAAAACTATGCTAACATGAAATTGGGCTCAAGGTGGGCAAGGAAGGGAACTGCGGTCAACTACGTGGGAGTCCAGCGACATAGCCATTACGCTAACTGCTGGTTCCCCTAATATTTATTGACCTCTACTATGTACCATGAATTTATTCAACAATTATGTTCTGGAAGTTTTCTACATGTGCTTTTCTAGGCTCTCAGTATAGAACAATGAAAAGCTAATTGAATCTTCATGGTCAAGATTTCCTCTTTGGTGAAATTTTATGCACCTATCTCATGTATGTCTGAAAATTTAAAGATTTCATTACTTTTACAGAAAAGGCAATCAAGACTTAGAGAGGAGTTTTATCTTTTACAAGGGCATGGAAGGTAGCTGGTATAGATACTGGAATGGCCACCTAAGTCTGATTAACTTCAGAAATTGAGTATTTTCTGTTTTCTAGAATGTGTCTGTCTCTGAAGGAGGAAGTAGAAGTTCACATGAATTACATCCTATATCATAAAATTAATTGCAAGAACAGTTGTATAAAACCTGTTACCATTTGGCAAAATTAGAAATACAGTGAATTCTATGATACTACAAGAGCATAAACACTTGGTTTATTCAAAAAGAGAAAATCCACATATCCCAGAAACTACAAATAGTAGTTTATTGCAGTGTGCTTAAGAATAGATTTTCACCAACAACACATACACACTTAAAATAAATTATAATTACTAGCAGATTGTGTGATTTCCAGAAATACATGTCACATTTAATTTGCAAAATAATAACTGTGTGTGTGTATGTGTGTTTGTTTGTTTGTTTTGTTTGTTTGTTTGTTTTTAAGAGAGAGTATCCAAAACCCTGAGGGGAGAATGGAGGAGAAGGGATTGCGGTGTGGCCACTCCGCCCCATCCCCACCCCCCACCCACCAGGGAGTGATTTCTTGCTTTCTGTCTCTCTGTCCTAAAGAACTTAGTAGGCTCAGTTCAGCAGTGTTTGTGGGTTAGTTTGAAAACGTGGCATCTAAAGAACTTTGGATTTAGTGTTTAGACAAATCTTTAGTTAAAAAAAGTTACATTTTCAATTTATAACTGAAACTGAAATAAGGAGAACTAAGCAATTGGCTCCCCCCTTTTTTTTAAAAAAAAAGATTAGATAGTTTTAACAGATGATGGAAGTTATTTGCAATAAAATTCTAGCTTTGAGAAGAGTGAATAGTCAAGTGAGCTAGGAAGACAGAGCTCGCAGAAAGCAGGACATGGTCCTGGAGGTGCTGTCCCCACTCCCTTTGCTTGCCCTGTCCAGGCCATCCCCGCAAGTGGTAATCCACCATATGTCCCCTTTCCCAGATGGCTGGGAGGTCTGTGGGGCAAAGATATTTTCTATCTGATTAACCAGAAGCTCCCTTGCAGCTAATAGAGTGCTTGACAGGTACTGTTCAATAAATCTTTGTTAACTAAAATGCATAGGAGAATTGTGGAATCCTTATCGTTTCAATACCCGGCAATGTATTTTGTATGTAGCATCTCTATTTTTGGGGTGTAGTGGTGAAGACTTTACTACAAGGATGTTGAAAAATGTACCTTACAGATGGTGAAGCCATTTAAAGATCTGATCTCTTGAATTTTAAAACTTATATTTGCTTTCTGCCGATTAGAGTATCCTCTATTACTGTATTATTATATACCTACTATTCAAACTTGTCTTTTCTTTCTAGCTTTCATTTCATTGTTATCATCAAAAGAAGTGTCTGAAAAATCTCTTAGCAGATGGTATTGACCATTACATATGAAGAAAAAGAAATCTTCCCCCTTTCATTCAACAAATATTTGTTTACAGGCACCTGCACTAAGGTACTAGAGATAGAAAAATGAATAGGACACATTTCTTGCTTTTAAAAACTCTCAGGACAGTGGGAGACACAAATATGTAAATAGATAATTACACCAAGATAACAGAGTATGAGCAAGCTGGGTTATTATGCAAAAGAGATATATTATGATACATTCAATAAAAAAATTAATACAAGGAGGAACTAATTGCAATAGTGGTTGAAGAGGAGAAGAGCATAGGGAATTTTCATCATGGATCTCAAAACCATGGATATAGGCTATTGAGCTTGCTGGGAGCTGGGGGGTGAAGGCCAGAGAGTAGTATGTATTGTAGTGATGGAGAAGAGTTAAAATCGTTACTAGCATTTGCATAGTGCTTTGCTGAGTACTAAGCTCGCTAACTCTGTATTACTACCATTTTACAAATGAGAATCTGAAGTTAAGAGAAATTAAGGGATTAGCCACAATCTCTTAGCCAATAAATGATAAAACTAAAACTGCAACCCTGTGTTTAGGAGGGAGCATTTTTCACTCTATGAAAAAGAGGTCTTCAGAAGTCCTTATCACGTTGAAATGAGTATTCCACACACGTATCCCTTTTCTGCAAAATTGCTTAGAGTTCAAGGATTTTATGCATAAAAATACTACCTAAATGTGACAGATAAATTTTACATAACCATATTAATTCCACACAGAAGCGCTGTCCTCTGTCTTCCACATCCCTTTCCTTATCTATCTGGGAAATAACTCAGGAACATTGTTCAAGTTGGAAGCACACAGCCTCTGCCACTGTTAATAAGAAAACCTATCTGCACTGCCTTTTTCTTAAGAAAATAAAAAGGATGAGTAGATAAATGATGTAGTTTCTTTTTATCACAGTGATGGTATTCTGTATACCATGACAGATCTGTTCTTTACCCTAAAAAATAATGACACCTTTAAGGTAAGTTACTGTGATACATGAATAACCTAGACAGAGATGAAGAGAACAGTAATAATAATTATAAACATAACTTACTTCTGAGTTTGGAGGAATTTTTGTGGGAGAATGGAAATTATGACTGGGATCAAGTAGATTCCAAATCTTCTTTTCTTATTATAATTTCTGCTTTTGAACTTCTGACTTTGGATTTATAAACAAATCCAACTGAAATGGAAATTATTTATGTACTTTAATATTTACTGCTTTACATTAAACAGAATGATATGCAGTGTTGTTAATAGAAGCTTTCAGGGATGACAGACACAGGTTTTAGCTTTCTGTTTTAATTCATTAACACGACGACTATGAACGAGCTAATTACAATTTCTACACCTCAGTTTCATCATCTGTAAAATGGAGCTGTTAACATTTTAGAGTTACATAAAAACAGGTGAAGTGATATTTGTGATGTGATTAGCAGAGTACTTGACATGCTAAGTGTTTAATAAATATTACCTATTGTTATTGGATTCCAAGAATAAGATTTTCAAAACTCAAGATTTTGTTTTCGTTTTGGTTTGTAAAACATGTTGGAAGGATGAGGTGATTCTGTGGGTTAAGTAATCATCTGCAGTAGAGACTGAGGTCTAAAATCGAATTTTGCCTTTTCTAGTTTTGCTTTTTAGATACTTTATTTATTTATTTATTTATTTATTTATTTATTTATTTTGCTACAAATTTGTCTGTGCCCAAAAGGAAATGATGATATCAATTTGTATCTTAGGATTATGAATCTAGAATTGATGGTAGGTATACATAGGTATCATTAATTACAATTGAATTATTTTATTAAAAAATAAATGGAAAAAATAGGCCCAACCATGATTGTGTAAGTCAGAGTGACTGAATTCACGTGGAAGACCCAGGATCAGTTTCCAGCCCCACCTAAACAGGCTGGATGTGGTGCAATGTGCCCAAGCTAAGTGGGAGGCTGGGACCGCGAGAGAAGGATATGGAAAAACGCTGTCAAAAATACAGATCTTTCTTTCTCTCCTTCCCACATTCTCTCTCCTTTTCATGCTCTCACCAAAGAAGAAACAAAATAATTATTTAAATAACAAAATGAAAGAAGCTGAATGATACCAAAGAAGTTTTCATGGCAGTCTAAAGTGGAAGCCAGCAACAACTTTTATTTCAGTTTGCTTTTGCAGGAAGAATGAATTGTGCATGCATTAGAAATAATGCATTTAGCAGCAAGTCTGCTTTTATATTTTATTTTGTTAAGTTTGTTTATTTTGTTCAAGGAAATCAAAGAGTGCAACAAATCAAGGTTTTCACTTCAAGGAGCTGATTAGTACATCATAAATCAAACTATTTCAAAGAGTTGAGAAGTTATTCTCAAAACAAGTGTCTGTAGTAAGTCCATAGACCGGAGCCAGAAGAGTAACTGGGAGTTCTCTGAATTACTTTCCTGTAGGACAGAACATAATCGAGAATTTGTTTAGAATTTAGACAAAAGGTCATTTAGAATTGCCTCACAGTAATCATAAAAAAGCAGACATTTCAAATCAGTTTTGTTACTGATTTGTCTATTTTAAAAATCAACATTATTGCAGTGTAATTTACTTGTACATATCCATAATTTGGTGAACTTTCACAATTTTACACACTTGAATCCACCATCATCATCAATAAATAAGCAGTTCTATACCCCCCACTAGATTCTTCTTGCCTTTGCATTGTATTATCTTGTCACCTTCAAACCCTGGAAATAACTGATATGGTTTTTACCACTATTAATTAACCTGTATTTTCTGGAATTTTAAATAAGTAGACTTACATAGGATGTATTCTTTTGTGCCTAGCGTTTTTAATTGAACATATTTACTTTGAGACTCATCCACCGTTACATTTATAAGCAATTTTCTCTTTTCATTGTCAAATAGTTTTCCATTGAATGTAAATTCCATATTTGAGTTACCATTCACATATTGAAGGATATGTAGACTGTTTCCAGTTTGGGGGTGCTTGTGAATGAAAGTGGTAAGATTTATGCCCACTCTCCTTGAGAGTATATGTTTGTATTTCTTTTATATAAATTACTTGGAATAGGAGGTCTGATTTGTGCAGTAGGATTATGTGTAACTGTTTAAAAAATGGACAGTTTTCCTTTTTTTTTCCCCCAACCATTGGTTGCACCATTTTCTAGCCCAACCAGCAGTGGAAGAAAGTTCTGGTCCTAGCATATCCTCACCCACAGTTGGTTGAAGAAAGCAGTTCATTCTCAAGATCCCAGCAAGTCAAGAAAGGTCTTTTAGGGGACCAGCAGATGGCATAATGGTTATGTCGCTGGACTCCCACATAGTCAACTGCAGTTTGAGTCCTGGACCAAGCGGATTAAATCTCACACGAGGCACATGTGTGTGCATGCCCAAGATCCTAAGAGGAGAATGGAGAAGACGGGATTGCAGTATGGCTATCCCCCTGGGGGGAATGTGATTTCTCATTTTCTGTCTCTCTGTTTCTCTCTGTCTCTCTGGTGAGTGCACACGCCCTACAGAAAAAAATAAAAAGTCTCTCTTACAGAAAGAAAAGAAAGAGAAAAGAAAAGGAAAGAAAAAGTCTAATGGAATTTAGTGGCTGACTGAGACACACGACTTTCCAAAGCAATTACTGTGGTTTCTATTTGCTTAGGTTTACATCACAGGGTTACCCTGTAGCTGAGATCTGAGTTAGCTCCACTATAAGCCCTGTGCTGAGGGTTGAGAAGAGAGTGGTATGTCAGAGAGAAATGGGGGCACTGCTAGAGAAGGCTGAATAGATTCTAGGGGGCCAAAGAACAACGTAATGCTATGAGATAATTCCATTAGGTATAGAAAACTCTACTAGAAATAACACTTGTAAAAACTTACAAGTGTACAATTAAAAGAAAAATCTGTTTTTAGTTGAAATAATAGGGCAATGAAACACAGCAACTAATAAACATATGCTCAGGACATTTTGTGAAGAAACTGATGGGTAGGTGTTGGGAAAAAATATTAAGTCCAATGCTTTCCATTTCTTTATTTCTCTTTGTTGTGGTTGTTTGAAATTCATGGAAATCTGTCTGTGAGGCAACTGGGCGTTCTTGCAAAAGGCAGATGGTGCGTTCTCTTGCTCAGCGGCAGAGAATACTGGAGAAGGGAGTGCAGATGGCCAGATGGGGGAGGCTTTAGAAATGTGTGTGAAGCCAGTCCCAATTCTAGGGAGCCTAGAACTCAGAGGACCTAAGATTTTTGTCATGTTTGTTAACCTGACAGCTTGTAGTCTAGAACCTTTGAACATTTCAGTTAGTAATTAACCTTATTCTGTGGGCAAAGAAGGAAGAATGGGTCAGTTGGCCTTCCCTTCTTTCAGCTACTTTGGCCCAGTGAGTTTTTGTTATGGAGTTCCGGTACCAAATCAGAAGGTCTGCTGTCTTTTACCGTTATTCACAAGCTGTAGTGATTTCAGGAAGTCGTTCAGTTAATGGAAGATAATTTTATTGACTATGTTGTCCATTTCCTATCCCCACCCACCTAAAATTTTATACACACACACACACACACACACACACACACACACACATAAAGTTGAAGAGAGATACTATTTTTTTCTATTTCTCTCTATCTCCTTATACAATAAAACTTTATGAAGGAAGACTCGTCTATATGTATTGTCTTCACTGTCCTATTTCTTTCACCAAGAAGAATTTTTGGGCCATCCCATGGCAAGGTAGTTAAGGTGACTGAATCTCACAGGGATTTTTGTAATGTTCTTTTTTTTAAAAAATTCTTAATTTTGCCAGAGTGTGCCTGTGCTCGTGAGACACACACACACACACACACAGAAAAAGAAAGTGAGGAAGCACTTTCCATGGGGAATGGTCATGCCACAATCCCTTCTCCTGCACCTTTCCCTCTATCCAGGATTTTTTGCATGCATGCACACATGCTTGGTGTGTTTCTCAAGCCACCCGGTCCAAAACTTGAACTGCACAGTTGACTACATGGGATCCAACTGCCTTAACCACCAAGCCATAGCTGGCCCAGTAATGGTGTCTTCTATTGAAAAAAGAGAGAGAGAGAGAGGAGAGAGAGAGAGACCAGCAGATGGCATAATGACTATGTCACTGGACTACCATGTAGTCGACCATGGCTCAAGTGTGGATCCAGCAGCTTAAAACTTACATGCATGCTCAAAATCCCAAGAGAGCAGAAGAAAAGGGATTGTGGTTTGGCCATTCCCCTGGGAGGTGATTGGTAATTTCTTGCTTTTTGTCCCTCTGGCACGTGCCAACAGTAAAAACAAGCAAACAAAAAAAAAACTCTAATAAAAAAAAAAGGAAAAAAAGAGAGATAAATTGATTGTCCATGTACTATAATTAAAATTTACCAATTTGGTGGTGGTTTAGAAAATTTTTTGTTCAGGTTTTCATTTTATTAGTACAAATACTGCATAAAGGGGTTAGGATTGTTTGGAAATTTATTTGGAAAAGCTAGGAGACTATTCAAGTTTTGTAACAACATAGAACCAAGTGATACCTTGTTTGAGCCTCTTTCTAGGCCTTTCAAGGTACCTGTATGAGGGAAGGAGCAGCAACTTCAGTTATACTCACTTCAAGATTAATCTGCCTTGGAATTGGTTTCTACCAGGTAGTTGAGGACAGGAGGGACAGGCCTTGGAAGTCTTCTGGAGTGGATGGTGAGGAAACTGGTTATCTTTCAGCTACTCATCCCGTCTCTGTGGCAAGTGCATATACCCTATAGCAAAAGTCTCTCTTAAAAAAAAAAATCATGCTGATTGTGTGTGCATGCACACCCAAGATCCTGGGAGAATGGAGGAGAAGGGATTGCTGTGTGGCCATTCTCCCTGGGGGGATGATTTCTCACTTTCCCCTTTACCATCTCTATCTCTTTCTCTCTGATGAGTGCACATGCATTAGAGCAAAAACCTCTTAAAAAATAAAGAAAAGAAAGAAAGAAGGAAGTTAGTTCATTTTTGAATCTTTGAGCCCGAAAGCTAGATGGCTGGAATGATCATCACAGAAAAGTGACTGTCTTCCCAGGTCAGAACACAGGAAATTTAAAGACAGTATGAGAAAAGAAAAAAAAGGCTAAGAAATTGTTATAAAAAAAGTGGTGTCTGGGGTGTTTGGAAACCCCATTAAGCCATTTTCCCTCCCACATGCTTGGTAAGATGAGAGGTAGCAATAAGGGTAACTTGATTCACTTTGACACACTTAATAGAGTTTTGGAAGTTGGTAGAACTAGTGTGGCCGATTCCCATCAGCCCAGAGCATGATCTTATTCTTCACTTGATCTTCCAGAGTGTGCAGACTCAATGCTGCCACCTGCTCCAATCGGCAGGGGAACACACCTGATATGTCAAACAATCCTCATGGGACCCGACTGTCATAGCTGCTTGCTGGTGGGACAGAAATCCCAATCACCCTAGCATCCTACAGAGTCCTGACCAAGGTTGGCCAAAGGCAGCTCCCAAGGCCATCAGAATAGGACAACCTTCTGCTGCTAAGGGGCAAGAAATCATCGAGCCCACAGTCTGTGGGCCCAGAACTCCTCCCAAACTTTCCCGGGCATGCTCTGTCTTCTGTTATGGCTGGCTAAGAGTGTGGGAGGGAAAACTGGTTCACAAAGTAAGCATATGGTGTCAACAAATGGCTGATATACAGGGGCAAATTAATATTTCTGTGGAACTGACTCTCCCATAATTTGAGTTATTTTTAATTAAAAAAATTACAAAGTTATAAATGATAGTTACATAAGTAGATGTGCTATAGAGATGTTTATGTTCCTTCAATATTCATGTTGAAATCCTAACTCCCAGGCAGCAAATAGTATGGTGCTTAAGGCAGTTGGATCCTACGTAGCTGACAGCGCAGTTCAAGTCCCGGACTAGTGGCTAGGGAGACATGCCAGGCACATGAGTATGTGTGTCTGGGATCTCAAAGGAGGGAGAGATGGAGGAGAAGGGAGTGTGTGTAACCATCTCCCATGAGGGGTACTTTCTGACTCTCTCTCTCTCTGTCTCTATGTCTCTTTCCAGAGAATGCACATGCCCTATAGCAATTTAAAAACCAATAATAATAAATAGATAAATACAGACATGACTGTCATACAAAAAATAAAATAAAGAATAGAGAATGAAATCGTAACACCCAAGGTGAAGGTATTTGGAGGTAGGGTCTATGGGAAGTTAAGATTAGGTTGTTAGGGTGGAGCCTTCTTGAATGGGGCTAGTACCCTTATACAAGAAGACTCCAAAGAGCTCCCTCAACCCTTGTTCCATGTGAGGACATGGTGAGAAGACAGCCATCTGTGAACCAGGAAGTAGTCCTTCACCATACACAGAATCTACCAACACCTCGATCTAGCCTCAGAACTTTGAGAAATAAACTGTTGTTTATAAGCCACCCAGTCTAAGGTATTTTTTTCATAGCTACTGTAAAGACTAAGTAAAAATTGGACACTGTTAGTTATCCCAACAGGAAAATTAGCCACTCTGAACTAGAGAAGAAACAAACAGGAAGGAATGAAGAAAGGCTGTTGGACTTCTTGGATTTTATAGGAGGGCACCTTGAGCTCAGACTTCCGACTTCTAGAACTGAGAAAGACGTTTCTGTTGTTTTTAAGCCACCCAGACTGACAAGGTATAAAAATGAATATTTACTTAGAATGCAGAAGCATATCACATCATGTTGCCGAATCCTTGGATATTCAGATTAATTTCTTTTGAGAGTCACTTTAGACAATCTCTCAGCTCTTCTGTGTAGTTTGGCTTTCCCTCCTTGCCTAGAATGCTCTTCTAACTCCCTTACTCTCCGGAGCCTGGGTAAGACATGGTACCTGAAACTGAAGCTCCATGAACTTCGTGGTAAATGCTGCTCTGCGTATACAGATGGCATCACCCCTGCTGTGTCTCTGGTTGTCTGGGACTGCGCTGGAATCTGGGCTTGGCGCTGATAGTCCGGGTGCTTTGTACAAAGCCGTTGCTGAAATTGTCCCCACCTGCTAGAGTCTGAGTAGCTCTCAGAGATGTGATCCTCTCTCACATCATCATCTTCTGTCTTTGCTGTCTTGCCAGGTAACCTCTGCCAGTTCAACACAGGCTAGAGTGCTTTTGTTTTGAAATATGTAATTTCCTGTGGTCTTTATGTAGTGAAGGTGCCCTTGACAAAATGAGAATACTAAAGATCACTTTAATTTGATTAATTTGTATTTCTTTTTTCCTGTCTGTAGTAAAGGGCATACAACGAAGAGTGCCCTCCAACTTCAATACTCATCTCCTCTTGCTACTGGATACTTCTCCTCAATATTATTTCTTGGGTATCCTTATAGAAATATATTTGGCAAATATGAATAAGTATATGTAGATGTGTGTTTCTTTTACATTTTGCAAGGCAGCAAGTGTGCTTGCAGAAGAGACAGATGGAGAGAGAAGGAAAGTGAGAAAGCACCCCCATGGGTGGGTGAAGGCATGATCACACTGCCATACCTTCTCCTCCATCTTTCCCTCCTTTTGGGATTTTGGGGGTGCACGTACAGGCACCTGACTTGTTTTTCAAGCCGCTGGGTGTAGAACTTCAATGACACAGTTGGCCACATGGAATCCAGCTGTCTTAACCACCAGGCCACAGGCTGACCCATATGTGTATTTTGTTGTTAAGCTCATCCTCCTTTTTAAAAATGTAGGGGATATTTTATATAGCACATTTATTTTATATTACTTAGTAATTTTTTAGAAATCTGGTGAACTCATCTGAGTACAGTTTTTTGTGGGAAAGTTGAGCAAGAAGGAAGTTCTTGGACATCTTTCTCTACTTCTAATTATTGCAGATTAATATTTACATTTACATCTGAACTCATTATATTAACATTTATTTTAGTCTTTATCTTGTGATTAAATAGATTCAATGATCCCATTTTTTTGCTATGGTTTTTCCAGTCACTTTTTTTTTTTTTTTGGAGAGATTTTCACTGTAGGGTGTGTGCGCTCGCCAGACAGACAGAGAGAGACATAGAGACAGAAAGTGAGAAATCACCCCCCAGGGGGGATGGTCACGCCGCAATCCCTTCTCTTCCATTCTCCTCTCGGGATCTTGGGCACACACGCACACGCGCCCGGCATGAGTTTTAAGCCACCGGGTCCGGGACACGAACCGCGGTCGACTACGTGGGAGTCCAGCGACATAGCCATTACGCTAACTGCTGGTTCCCTTTTCCAGTCATTTTTAACTGACTAAATCTGGGTTACTAATATAGTCATCAAGAACAGATGAGAAGAAATACCTTAAATTCTTGAATTTGATATTTCCTTTAAATATATAAACTGAAACGGTATTTTATTTCAGAAAGTCTTAAGACATTATATATTTAAGTACTGTTGTGCTCCTTTTTATTTCAATTTATTCTTCTGTAACTCCTAATATGTTATCCTGAGTCTCCTTAGTTTACCTTCCATATCTATGAAGTTGCAGTGATAATTGCTTTAACTTTTAACTTATATCTTTCTTTTTCTCTCCATGAAGAAGAGAAATGGACAAAAGAAAAGTTTGGCCATGAGATGCAAATAAATCTTCCTTCAATACCCGTGCCTAAATTGTGGTCAGACATTAGCATATAATTTAACCAATGACCTTCTCTGAACCTCATTTGAAGTTTCACTGGGATATGCAAAGTGTGTGGTCTCAGGTTGTGGAGGGCAATATAGACTCTGTTTCTGTTGGAGCTTGGAACAGAGTTTTGGTCCAGAGTATCAAATTATGATGGGAAGGAAACATGAGGCCCCCAAATTATGTCATCCACTCCAAATACAGTGGTATTTACTCTATAAGCTTTGAATTGAAAAATTTAAAAAAAGAAAACTTTTCCTACATGCTTCCTGTCTCCTCATAAAACTTTCTTAAAAATATGAAGATGTTTAATGTTAAGAGCAATTTCTAAAAGAGAGAAATCAGAATTTTATGATTCTTTTGTATTAGATTATAAGAGACTCTGGCAATATGAAAGAGAGTAAACTAGACACTCTCTGTATGATAGGGGGTGCAAATCTCAAGCCTTCTTGTAAATGATTTATTCTCAAAAAGTACAAGCATTATACCTGAGGAATAATCATGTTGGCCAACAAGTCCCTGTAGTTGCTGGTTCTGACTAGGTCCAGAGCTAATGTAAGGGCCACAGACTCAGCACTAGCCGAGCTCGTCATAGTTTGGTTACTTTGAGTGGTCATCGGATTTTCCACTGTTACTAAAAGGAGTATTATCAGTGACATTCTGTAATTCCAGGCATAGGGACAGAGCAGGGGCACCAGGCCAGATTCTGCATGATAAAAAGAAAGGAAAGAAGTGGAGAGGAGCTGCTGCTTCAGCCTTCAGAACTGGAGCAGAGGGAACAGGATCACCTGAACCCCACCTCACTATCCAAAGTCTCCTGCCAAATAGGGTGTGCAGGAGCAGCTGCCTGGGCCTTCAGAACTGATAAGAAGAGCTGCCTTTCTGGTGCTGACACCGCTCTACCCTTCACCTATCTGGAAGCAGAGGGGAAACAGTGACTCTTGGCCCCTTATTCACCATCAAAAGCCTCCTGCCAAGCCAAGGGAGTACATAGCATGGTGGCACCTGATTATACAAACCACCACGCATTCTAGCTTCTCTACTCAGCCTTCAGCTACATAGAAACCAGAAAGTTTTGGCTATATATGAGCCAAAACATCTGAACATGGTGAAGTCCTATAGTATGGGAATTCTTGGGAATTCTCTCTTCACACTCACCCCAGAAGAAAAAAATAAAAAAACACAGGAGTTCTGAGAGGTGAGAAAAAAGATGAGAAAATCTGAGAGATATGAATTAGTCCTTAAATGTCTGTAAATCATAGCAGAGCTTCAAGAAACATGAATGAACCAAGAAGCACTCCCCCACACAAAAAAGGAACACAATAACTCCACATCAAACTGAATAAAATATAAGAAATTACAGAAATGTCAGAAACAGAACTTAAAATATGCATTGTAACTAAACTCAGTGAGATACAAGAGAAAACAGACAACTACTCTCTGGAGAGGAGAAAGTCATTTCATGACTTGAAGGAGGAACTCAATAAAGAAATAGATATTCTGAAAAAGACTTAAATAGAACTTCTAGAGTTAAGGAATACAATCTAGGAAATCAAAACCTCCCTTTAAAGTATTAATAACAGGTCAGACCAAGCAGGAATCAAAACCTCCCTTTAAAGTATTAATAACACGTCAGACCAAGCAGAAGAAAGAATCTCTGACCTTGAAGACAGTTTCCAACTCAGCCCAAGCAGCCGAGAAAAATATAAAAACTGCGGTCAGCAGGTGATGCAGTGGTTAAAGGTGCTGGACTGTCACATAGTTGACCATGGTTCAAGTCCCAGACCTGACAGCTTGCTTTCTTACTTTCTCTCTCTCTCTCTCTGTACCTCTCTGGTCAAATTAAAATAAGCAAATAAATAAAATTAAATAAAATAATTCTTTAAAAAACAAACCAAAAAATCCCCTTAAAATGAGAACAACAAAGGTGAAATCTTAGACACTATTAAACTGCCAAACATTCACTCTATGAGTATTCCAGAAGGTGAAAAGATAGGCAAAGGCTTATCAAATTTCTTTCATGATAGTTAGTTGAAAACTTACCAGACTTAGGCACACAGAAATTCAAATCCAGGAAATGCAAAGAACACCAAAAAGATTTAACATAAGATTCTCTCCAATGCACATAGCTAAACTGATAAAAATTTAAAAAAAATTAAAAATGACAAGGGAGAAATGCAGGTTACTTACAACATTGGTTAACCCATTAGATTAGCAGAGGTACTCTCAACAGAAACAATGTGGGCACACACACACACACACACACACACACACACACACACAAATGGGACGACATATTGAGGCCAGCAGGTGGCATGATGCTTAAGGTGCTGGACTCCCACGTGGCCAATGGTGGTTCAAGTCCTGGACCAAGTGGCTTACTTTCTCACTCTCCCTCTTTCTGTGCCTCTACCTGGTAAGTGCATGTACCCTATAGAACATTTAAACAATAACAATAAATGAATAAAATGAAATAAGTCTAAAGAAAAAACTTTTAAAAAATCCAATCAGTTTTAGCCAAGAATACTATACACAGGAAGATTATTCTTCAAGTGGTGGGAAGGAGAAATAAAATCATCCCCAGATACACAAAACTGAAAAACTAAAGGGAGATAAATAGAAGCAAGATAACACAAAACAAGTAGGGAAAAATAGAATGAATCCACATATCTTGATAATAACCTTGGATGTTAATGGATTAAATTTTCCAACTAAATGATACAGATTGGCTCAATGATTGAAAAAAGCTGGGACCCTCTATATGTTGCTTATAAGAAACACACCTCTTTGACACAATTATATATAGACTGAAAGTGAAGGGCTGGAAAAAGTTATTTCATACAAACAGATATTTAAAAAAGCAGGAGTTGCAATGTTTATATCAGATAAAATAGACTGCTTTAGGCTATAAAAATAGAATATAAAGCATAAGAAGAAGCATAGGAAACTACACAGTTCTAAAAGGATTAATTCAACAAGAAGATATAATAGTCATAAACATTTATGCACCAAATGCCAGGGCACCCAGATACATAAAAAGAAAGACTGCTAGATCTAAAGGGAGATATAGACTGCAATACACTAATTATTTGAGATTTTAACACCCTGTGACCTCTAGATAGTTCATCATGAAGAAAAATAAAGAAACATAGGTATAAACATTGGTTTATAGTAAATGATACTATAAACCAAATGGACCTGACAGACATATGTAGAACATCCCATCTGCAACATGGAATATACATTTTTTTGTCATCTCTGCATGGAACATTTTCAATGACTGACCACATAAAAGGGCATAAAACAAACCCCTATAAATTCAAAAGTATAGAAACTATACCCAGTATCTTCTTTGACCTTAAAAGAACTAAACTTGAAATCAACCACAGAAAGAGTCCTTGAAAATATACAAAAACATGGAAAATAAACCTACTCCTGAATGACTTTCAAACTACTGAGGAAATTAAGGCTGAAATAAAATGATTCATTAAAACCAAGGATAATGGACACACTCCTATCTACAATCTTTGGGACACAGTGAAAGCAATCATAAGAGGCAAGTGTATAGCTTAGTGCTCACAAGGAAAAACAATAACCAGAAAAGTGACAAATAAATAACAGCACATCTTAAGGAATTGGAAAAGCAATAACAACAAAATAAAAGAAGAAAATATATAGTAAAGATTAGTGCTGAAATAAGTGAAATAGGGAACTAAAGAACATCAAAAAATCAAAAAATGAAAAGCTGTGTTGTTTTTTATTTTTTTGGAGAGGATAAACAAAATTGATAAACTATTAGCTGGACTAATTAAGAAAAACAGAGAAATGAACCAGATAGATCCAATCAATAATGAAGTTGGCAATATTAAAACTGATATATCAGAAATACAAAAAAAAAAAAAGAAAGAATACTATGAGTAACTATATGCCTACATGCTAACAAACTAGAAAACCTAGACAAGATGAACAAATTTCTGGACAAGGACAAGTTATTTAGGTTGAATCAAGATAAGACAGAAGGCCTGAATAGACCAATAATAGCCATCCCTCCTTGGGGGTGATTTTTTGCTTTCTGTCTCTCTGTCTCTCTGGTGAGTGCACATGTCCTATAGCAAAAATCTCTCAAAAAAATACAGTATCCCTTCATGATCAAGTCTATTAGAAAAAAAAGGGGTAGAACATATTAAACACATATATTAAAAGCCATATACAACACATTAAAAGCCATATACAACAGACCCACTGGAAATATCATATTGAATGGGGAATAGCTAAAAGCCATCCCACTAAAAACTAAAACAAGACAAGGTTGCCCACTCTCTTTACTTCTTTTTAACATAGCTCTGGGAGTCCTAGCCAATGCAATTAGACAAGACAGCAAGATACTGGGATAGGAAAAAAGTTAAACTGTCCCTATTTGCAGATGATATGATTATACACACAGAAAGTTAAAAAGAATCCATAAAAAAAAAAAACCCTCGTAGAAGTCATGAATGAATTCAATAAAGTGGCATGCTACAAAGTCAATACATAAAATTCTGTGGCATTTTTATACACCAACAATGAATAGACTGAGACAGAATGAAGAAAGCAATCCTAATTACAGTAGTTACAAAACAAATAAGATACCTAGGAATAAACCTAACCAAAGATGTGAAAGACCTCTACAAGGAAAACTATAAAAAACTGAAAAAAGAAATTGAATATGATACAAAAAAGACATCACATGTTCTTAGATTAGAGTATAAATACAATAAAAATTTCAGTTCTACTCAAATTAATTTACATGTTCAATGCAATTCCAATCCAACTCCCTGAGACATTCTTCTGAGAAACAGGAAAAAAATTGTCTGGAATCATAAAAGATCCTCATTGACAAGGAAATACTGTACCAAAAGAATAAAATAGAAATCATCTCATTATCTGACTTTAAAGTATATTACAAAGCAGTGGTAATCAAAACAGCATGGTACTGACACAAAACATAAATACATAGATCAATGGATCAGAGTAGAGATTCCAGAATTAACCCCCAAATCATACAGCCGACTGATCTTTGACAAAGGGTACAAGACAGTGCAGTGGAGAAAATAAAGTCTTTTCAGCAAATAGTTCTGGAAGAACTGGATATCCATTTGTAGAAAAAAATAAAATTGGACTCCTATCTCTCACCGCTGACAAGCGTTAACTCAAAATAAATTAAAGGTTAAAATGTGAAGCATGAAACTATAAAACCACTAGAAAAAAACATTGGGGAAACTTTTGAAGACATTGGACTAGGCAAAGATTTCTTAAATAAGGCCCCTAAAGCACAGGCAACAGTCCCTAAAATAGATAAGTGAGATGACATTGAACTAAAAAGCTACCTTACAGTCAAGGAGACTATAACTGAGTGAAAAGATAACCCTTTGAATGGGATAAAATATTTGCAAATTATTCCTCAGACAAGGAACTGATATCTAGAATATATATATATATATATATCAGCTCACCCATAAACAAAATTAAACAGTGGGCAAATGACATGGATAGAAAACTCTCTAAGAAAGACTTACAAATAACTAAGAGTCATATAAAAAAATATAAAGTGTCTTGTCATAAAGGAAATGCAAATTAAAACCACAATGAGATACCATTTAATCTCAATTAGAATGGCTGGAATAAAAAAAAAAAAGAAAGAACTGGAAGTGCTGGTGAGGCTGTGGTGAAAAGGAACTTTTTACAATGCTGGTGAGAATGTAAATTAGTACAATCTCTTTGGAAAACTATATGGAGGTTCCTCAAAAACTTACAAATAGAACTACCATATGACCCTATAATTCTACTCCTTGTTAGTTACTCAAAGGATAGGAAAACACTCCATTGGAAAGATACTTGTTTGCACATCCATGTTTATTAGAGCATTATTTACGATCACTAAAACATTGAACCAACTCAAGTCTCCCAAACTGATGATGGGGTTGAAAAATTGTGGCACATATATGCTATGGAACACTACAAAGCAATAAGAAACAATGAAATCCTATCGTTTGACTCAAAATGAATGAATACAGAAGACTTAATGTTGAGAGATGTGAGCCAGACTTTGAAAAATACACATTGTATATCCCCACTCAATTTGTAATGAGTGCTATGGCAAAGGTACAGAGAGCTGAAGATGTGATGGTGGAGAGGATAGGTGTAAGTGCTAAAGACTGTAATGGGGAAGAATGGTTGGTAGAGAGTGGGTGATAGAGGCTGATTATAAAGTATTAGGGAAAAAATTTGACAGAGAAAAATGTAAAGTTAGCTGTTGAATTAAAATAAAAGGAAGAGAAAAAATCTAATGAAAGTAGAGCCAGTAAACAGTGCCAAAACATACCTCGATTTAATTCTTCAGCTTCTCAGTGAGTTACATATCTGTTGTTCTATAGATATCACCCTTATTTTTCCTGCTTTTGGTCTTTCCTCTTTCTACTTCGACCAGAGGTAAGGGAGAATGAAATATTTCTTTCTGCACATACTGTAATAAATTTTGCCAGTAAGTACAGATCTTAAAATAAAACCATCTTGACCCTCTCATAAAAGAAGGTATTTTCAATTGCTTGCTGATAGCCTGGAAGTGCATTTCATTTTTCATATTCATATCCTTAGTAATTTGTCATGTGTCTACCCATTTCATTATCAGTGATATTTCACTATTTATCTGTCTCTGCTCTTTCAAAAGCCTGTTTTTAACATTGAGACAATAGACTTTAACCAGTCAATATACAAGTATCACAATGTATGGTGGCTAAGAACATGCTTGTATCTGATAAGTTGGTTCAAATGGGCAATTTATTTAACCCTAAGTCTTAAAAATAAGGACCTTGTCAGTACATAATTCATAGAGTTGTGATGAGGAATAACTGCAATCATATATTTAATAAAATGTACTGAGCACTTCCTATAATAAGTACTACGAAGGAAAAGAGTGCAAGATAAGGAATAGAGAATGGGAGTGCGTTACCTCAGATGTGGTTGTCAGAGAAATCTACTCTAGGAGGATCTTATTTGAGCAGCAATCTAAATGAATAAGGAGGTAAATCATGCAAAAACTGGGAGGGAGAATGTTTCAGGCAGAGGAAAGATGAATTTTAAGAATGTTGTGCTAGGAATGTTATTACCAAGTATAAGAGGCTAGGTGAATTTATGTTGTGCCTTTCTGAACTTGGGTCATCCAGATTTGATGATTTTAAGAAGACAAGGTTAGGGATCAGTAGATGGCATAGCAGTTATGTCACTGGACTCTCACATGGCTGACCTCAGTTTGAGTCCCAGATCTGGTGACTTGAAACTTACTTCAGGCATGTGTGTATGCATGCCCAACATTCTGGGAGGAGAATGGAGAAGAAGGGATTGTGGCATGGCCATTCCCCCTAGGGGGGTGATTTCTCACTTTCCATCTCACTGTCTCTGTCTCTCTCTCTCTCCTGCAAATACTTGAACCCTAAGCCAAAAACGTCTTTATAAAAAGATAAGGCTAAAGATGAGATGGGGGAGCTATCCTGCTCATGAGTTCCCACAGCCACAGCTTCTCTAGAGCAACAGTCCCCAACCATTTGGTACCAGTGACCTTTCATGTGGAAGACAGTCTTTCCATGGACTAGGGTCATGGGTAAGGGGATGGTTTTGGGGTGATTCAAGCCTCGCTTGCCTACTGCTCACCCCCTGCTATGTGGGGTGACTACACACGAAGGAGACACAAGCGAAACCACAGAACTTGCCTCCTCACCACGTGAAGAGAGAGATCAAAGAGGGAGCAATGGGGATTAGAAGCAAGGAAGGCCTCGAATAGCCTTCATGGTTCCGATGTCCAAGCAATGTCTATTTTTCTCTTTCTCTTTAAGATCTTCTCCTGGTAAAATCTTGGACAAACTAAGTTTTTTAAAAAGGCACTGTTGGAAGGAAGAGAAAGCACGGGAAGGCAATATTACCATGTGGGCCCAAACCGAAAGGCGAAGGGGCCCAAGAGTTTGTTTTCTTTCATTCCCTCCTTCTCCGGCTGATGCTGAATGACTAACAGACCATCAGTTCTCTAGGTGGGGATGGAGGGAGACAAGGGAAGGAAGGAAGGAAGGCCAAGGAAGGCCACAAAAAGAAGGGAAAG
>NW_006159834.1:171417-181106 GCF_000334495.1 Tupaia belangeri chinensis | reverse complement strand
GAGTGGAGGAGGAGTCTCTTGGGATGCACCATACTTAGGTCCAGGCAACCTGAAGCAGATTTTCAGATAGCCTGAAGCAAATCAGCCTGAGTGCTCTGGGCCCTCTGTAGCACATTATTTATGACTAGGTTCTTTATATGTAGTTATTTTTAATGACTTTGTTCCCAAACTAAGCCCTTGATACCACTGTGCCAGCACAGCCCTGGTGAAAATTGACCATTTTTGTTCTGTTTATAAAGGACTGCAGATTTACAGATGCTGGGAATAAAACCCACAGAGTCCATAAAGTAGATGTCTCGGTCCTCTGTCTTAGCTATTCCACAGTTAAAATGTTTTCCCAGCCATAGTCAGAATGATGGTTTACTGCGCTGCCCAAAGTTAGAGGCCTCAGAGCGTCCACCCCTGAAACCCAATTTCAGGCGAGGGCTTGAGGCTCTCCTTCTTCCTACTCAACTCCCTGGGGTCCTACCAGGAGGAAAAAAATGATGCTTTATGTAAATATTATGGATATGCCTTCTGTCTCTGTAGCCCAAGGTTTGAAATTTCCCACTTTTGAAGACAGTTACCACTTTCTCTCACTTTTCCCAAACATGAGACAAATCTCAGAGAAGAAAGGAAAGTTAGTTTAGACACCATAATGTGCACTTTCGATATAATTAGATTGCATACACATAGTCACACTTGGGGAGAACAGGGACGTCAGCTTCTAATTTGCTACCAAACAAACATCGTCTCCAGTTATTTTCCAGAGTTTAGGGTGGTAACTTCAGTAATTGGAGAGGGGAATAAACAAAGTTAGCATAAAATTATAGTCTGACACAACCTTAAATTCTGCATTTTTAGGTCTGGGTGAGATCATCTGTCATGAAGCTTAAAATAAACAAGTGTCCAAGATGGAAACAATGGGCTAGTTAAAATCATCCTCATAAATGAGTCAAGCACCCCAAAAATGCCTTCTTCCGGGACAAAGTGAAATGCTTAGTGGTGAGCCTGATCATGATCCTTTAAGATGTTTAAACAACCACAGAAAAACACATATTTATATTCTATTTGTAAAATTATCATGTTGATATAATATGAAATGCTGGATTGTCCACATTCAGAGTTATAATGCTTTATAATATCTGAGGCTTTTTTAATAACAAAGGCTTTAGGCTTTGCAAAAATTCCAATGATTGGGGAATGGAGAGAGGGAGGGAAATGGCTTGTTTCTCTGGATAAATTGCAACAGAACAAGGGGCCAAGTCAAGGCCAAAGAAGGTGTCAAGGAGCTCTATGGCTTGCTTTCTTCCCCATCTCAATAAAGGGAAACCATTTCTCCAGTTGCTTAGACCAGAAACTTGGCGTCATCTTTGACTCCTCTCTGTCGTTCATATTCTATATTGAATCAAGCCTCAAATTCCAGCAGCACTGCCACCACCCCAGCCCCGAGGAGCAGACCTCATCTCGCCAGTTTGGCTATCACCATGGCTTTTTAATTGGTCTCCCCTGTCCCTTCTGTAGCCTATTTCTGACCCAGCACCTAAAGTGTAAGCCAGACCATATGAGCGACCACTCGTCTCAGAGTAAAATCCAAAATCTTTACAGCAGCCTAAAAGGCCTCCTTGACCGGGCGTTCTCTGCCTCTCCATCTTCCCTGACCATCACTTCCTTGGCCACTTTATTCCAACAAGGCCAGTCTCTTTGTTGTAATGCAGATAGGCTACTGTCTCAGGGCATTTGCATTTACTGTTTCTTCTGCCCGAAGTGCTCTCCTTTCAGACATCCAAAAGGTTCTCTCCCTGCTATGGGTGTGACCAGCCTAAGTAGAACTGCAATTTCTTCCCCCACTCCCAGGAGTCCTCGCCTGTCCCATTCGTCATCTTTGACTATCACAGCTGCCATCTCCTACAAGCTACACATTTTGTTTTCCATTTTCTTCTACTAGCAATGTTCCTTTTTCTTCTTTTTTTTCTTCTTCTTCTCCTTCTTCTTTTAATGGCAGTTGCCACAGTGACTACAATAGTAGTACGAGGAGGATAGCTCCTCGGTGTTTACTAAAATGATAACAGGGACTAGCCCATGACCTGGTGGTTAAGGTAGCTGGATCCCATATGGCTGACTGCGTGGCTTACATCTCAGCCCCAGTGGCTTGAAAACCATGTTGGACACATGTGTGGAAGGAGGAAGAGATAGAAGAGACAGGATTGCAGTGTGACCGTGCCCCACGGAGGAGCTTTGCTTGCTTTCCCTCTCTCTGTCTCTCTTTGATGAGCACATGTGTTCTCTGGGAAAAAAAATATATATTTTATATGTATACACACACACACACACACACACACACACTCTCTCTCTTGTGAATGATGCCAGTTGCACTGCTTACAAAACCAGCTTGCTCTAGTTCATTATGGATTTTCACAACAGAGCTGAAGAGTTCCAGGAGAATGTAGTCTGTGCTTGCTGTTTGTGGACAGGAAGGGCTCATAACTAGAGAAGAGGAAACTCTGAGTGAATTGGCCAGCCAGAGAGAGTCAATGTCCCCACTGCACTGGCCTCGTGGCTCCCTGGACTAATTAGTTAACCCATTGCTTCTAGTACCCTGGCACCACAGCAGGCATTCTGTAATATTTGGGAGCCAATATTTAGTTAGGAAAAAATCATTTTAAAGACTGGTTTACTAGAAGTTAGCCAGCAACATTTCCCCAAATTTATTAAAAGTTCAACACTGTCCATATTTTCAAATCCCAATGTTAGTTCACATATAATGAAAAATATATCTGGCATTGAAAAAAATAGTGCTAATGATATGGATTTCTTTTGAACTCCAAATTTTAGCATAAAATGCCAAGACTGCTCACTTCTAGACTAATTCTTTATAAACCCAATCATTGGATTTAGACTCTGAATTAATGAGGCTATGTTATTCTAGTTTCTCAAACCTGGATTTGAATTAGAATTCTCATGGAACATCCAAGTTAATGTATTGGTTAAAAAAGAATGAAAAAAATCTCTCCTTTTTTTTTTTTTTTTTAATTGTTAAAGGATGTGTCTCCTTGCGAAGACAAGAGGGAGATAGCGAAAAAGAGAGGGAGAAAGCATCCTTCAATGGGGCACAGTCACACACAATCCTGTCTCCATTTTTCCATCTTATTAGGATTTGGGGTGCTTGTGCACATGTTTCTGGAGTGTTTTACAAGTCAGCAGGTCTGGGATTTGAACTGCAGCCAGCCATGAGAGATCCACCTTCCTTAACCACTAGGCTGCAGGCCAGCCCAGCCTTCTTCACTGCACTGGAGCCTTCAGCTGTGGTTATGTGTTATCTAATGACTAACCCTGCTGAATCTATGACAATGCACTCTGGCGTCCCTCCTTCATTTTCCATGGTCGTGGACAGATTTCTGTTCTCAGAATTGCTCCCCTGGAGCATGGAGGGTGGAGAGGTTATCTTAAATTAGAAGTAACACAGAAAACTTCCAGGTAATAAATAGCTTCAGCAGACAATAACATGAAGGAATCTGCTTAGGACTGTCTCAAGGGCTGAGATGAGTCACTTCATGTTCAAAGATATTGCAACTTTGGATGCACGGAGGGTTCATTTTCCTCTTTAACAGCATGGAGTTGGGTCTTATGGCTCACTAGAGAAGCTGAATCACAAGAATGACACGGCACATGGCCAGTGTCCTAAAGAGGCATACGAAATCGGCCACCCTGTTCTTTTCAGAGAGAAAATGTCGTCCCTCATTCAAATACACAGTAGCAGATGAGCATACCTCATAGGAGCCAACCTCTTCAGGTAGGAGCATCTTAGAAACCCAGACAGAAACCCTGAGGTGCCCAAACTGCCAGAGAGTTGGAAAGCACCCTCATCATTTTCCTTTTTTGTTTTTTTTTTCACTCTCCTTGAGAAATTTGATGTCATAAAGTGATAGTTTCAGTCTTGGCCTTTTCTGCTAAATATGAATCAATGACTCAAAGCCAATTTTTTGGTATGGATTAGCATTTCTTACAACTTTCATTGCCAAAAACAAAGTATACATTGTAAGAGCTAGAAGTGCCACTTCCTTCTTACTGTTTGTCTTCACTAGAACTATGTTTGGTTTGGGCTGTAGATCCACTCACACTTTCCTCACTTGTTCAAGTTGCCAAGTGTATTTCTTCTTCTTCTTCTTCTTCTTCTTCTTCTTCTTCTTCTTCTTCTTCTTCTTCTTCTTCTTCTTCTTCTTCCTCCTCCTCCTCCTCCTCCTCCTCCTCCTCCTCCTCCTCCTCCTCCTCCTTCTTCTTCTTTCAATCTAACTTTCCCACTTTTCATTTTATTCCCTCTGAACTTCATCAGCTTCTTTGGGTGCCAGGCAAGGGAGTTGGGAGGCCACTTAAATAAAAATGCTCAGTTAAAAACATCTGAAGAGCTCTGCAGAGCCAAATAAATATGCATAAACACCCTCACACTACCTCTATCAAAAAGGGTTAAGAACTCCTAAGCAGTACTTCAAGGTCACTGGTTTGCTTTCATCTGTTTCCAGCACTTCGCAGAATTGGCAACCCTCCACCCTTTGGGGAGTGGAGAGTCAACAGAATGCATAAGACTCAGCCTCAGCCAGAATTTCCATAATCACATCAACAGATGGAATAATAATCACCACCAAGTTACTGCACAAATCTTTCTGATCCAAGGAAATTTCCTTCTGCTTCATTTCAAAATAATTTCTGCCTGCAATTTAGCCATAAGGTATTCTTACTTTCTGGAAATGCTACAAGTTAAGGTGGTTCTAGAATAACTGAGTGTTGCAAACCCTACATTTGACCAGCATATTGCTGTGGAGAAAGCCATGGCAGGTATGTAGATGGGGAGCAAAGGCTGGAATGCACACTGACTCTTCCTGGGCTCCTGGAAGCTGATCCTGTGAGGTCTGTCACCAGGGCTCTGTCTCCACAGCTGTGATGTAATCATGATGTGCTTGAAAATATCTTTCTCTGGTCTCTATGTGACAGGTTCTCTGCATTCTTGATTGTTTCATGGGGATAAACTGGTTGTGTGAGTTAGATTGGCGATTATAGCAGGTCAATACATGCTCTCTAGATTTTGGGATATGACAGCATTGATTTCTAGACAACAGCTCTAAACACACCCAACAAGCCCCATGTGAAGTATGATAAATATCAGTTAAACATTTAAAATGTTCAACAGTATATGTATTGTGTAGATTTTGGAATCATTTAAGGTTTAAGACTTTATTGATACCATGCATCATCTGGGAGTACTTGAAAACAGACTCTGACATTCCAAGTTCATTTTTCTAATTATTCATCTTCCAAAGAATCTCATACTGTTAGAGTGCCCAGGTAACATACATATCCACAAAAAATATAAATATGAATCTTTTCTTTCTCAAGAATTCATAAGAAGTGTCACAATAATTATAGTATATGTCGGTGTGACACAATCTACTAAAGAGACAAAATAGGAGAAAAAAACATTACTTCAACAAACTTTTTTTTAAAGATTGAGGCTTATTACTGAATAGCTCTCTCCCACTTCAATTTGATTAGTTTTTGTTTGATTCTTTTTCATTCTAGGCTTATTTGCATGATCTCAAATATGTCTAGTCCTATTCCAGATACTAAGGTGCATATAAAGAGTCCTTTTGTCCCTCTGGAGATGCTATTTCCTGGATTTTATGTCTTTTTAACATAGCATCAACTAAAATCTATGTGATCCTGAAATCCACAGTTTCAATAGCAACATCTCTTCCAAGCTTCACATCAAACATTACCTATTAGATCTGTTGAGACTTTTTTTTCTTTGCACAAGGAGATGATGTTTAAAATTGCCAATAAGAGACCAGGGTTTGACCATTGGTAATACAACTGGACCCTCATGGGAAAGTCTTGGGTTCATGTCCTGGGACCTTCCTGAGCGGGCTGGGGACAGAGTGTATGTACCCTCTGATGAGAGCTGGCTGAGACTGAGTTTGGACCCCAGAGGATGGACTCTGTTTAGGTCTCTCAGAAAAGAAGTAAATAAACTTAAAAAAAGAAGAAGAAAGTTCAAAGTTACCAATAAAATGCAGGATGCCCAGTTAATTTGTCCTACACTTACAGTGTTAAAAAATATTCATTGTTTATTTGCCATTGAAATTGAACTAAGTTTCCTGTATTTTAATTGCTAATTCTGGCAACCCCAGCGCTGAGGGTCAGGCTGTGTTTTTGTTCTTTTGTGTTTTGATCTCTGCATTTTCCCTCCTCCTTATTCTGAGCAGTAATCAAGCCATAAGCATTTCCTTGTCTCAAGGATTTTTTACTGAGAAAAAAGTCCCAATCTAAAATTCAACACAAAGATTGTGCTCCTTGTTTAAAGGGAAGAGAGAGAAAAGAGACTTGAGATCCCCATGAAGTGGAGATTTCCCTTAGATGGAAAAGGGTCAGGGAAAATGGAGCCCAGCAAGAAGCTCGGCTGGGAGTGAAGAAAATTCAAAATGAGATAGTGAAGGAAATGATGAATGTCACTAATAGACTCAGAACCAGTTGCAGCATTGGGCAGTGGAGCCTGCCTTATTAACGTTTTCAAAGGTTTGGAAGGTCGAAAAATCCCACCACTTTGATTAATTAGATCTGCCTTTGCCATCCCAAGGAAGAAGTATCTATATCTTAGGAGAGACATGTGTAAGAAAACAGCCTAAGTGATTCATTTTCAAGAGTAACTTAATCAAAGTTGTTTAATCAGTGTGGAGATGTGACCCCAGAAAGTTTCTGAACAAACAAAATCATGTCACCCTTAAGAAATGACTTCTCAAGATGGTGGCTGGTCACCAACCCTTTGTTCTTTCCTCCCTCCTCAGGACATTTGGCAGGGCTTTTTTTTTTTTTTCTTTGCAGGCTTCTTCTGAGTTTATGTCTTTCCTTCAGACAAGAGAGGAAGGGGGACAATGAATGCCTTAGAAGGGAATAATGAAACTTAGGTGATGGCCAAGAAGATTGTACACCCCATAGTACTCAGTCAATGAGGAACACAATAAATTGCTTGTTGTTAGCATTTCAGGGGTGTCTGCCCATCAGACATGCAATCTTGCAAGACAATCATTAGTCTTGCTTCCATACCTCAAGTCTCTGTGTCTTTAGTGTTGGATGGGTGAGCACACTTGTCACTCACAGATGTCATTAAAAGATACAAATGGATTTGAAAGGGAGTTCTTGGTTGTGTGTCACTCAAGATTCAGGCATCTGCTTTGCTTTTGGGGCCAGAGTGGGCCTTAGAAGCAGCTTACACTGTGCCCCTGGTGGTCAGCCAGATTTTACTGTTGCCACCAGTGCCACTGAAGACCCGTAGCCTGCCTTGCAGACTGCTCCCAGTCCCTGCGGTTGCTCCCATGCACACTCCAGTGGTTCCTGCAACATAACAGGTCATTGCCTTTATCTCATGTCTGCTGCTTCCCTGATGCCACCAAGACCTGAGCTACCTCAGGATTCACTTTGTATTTATGTATATACAACGCAGAATTTGGGGGGAATAGATGCTTCTTGGGAGAGAGAAGGGAGTTTGAACCAATGCAAGTTGGAAGTCAACAGATACGTTCTTCTTTCCACCCCTACCAGCATGGACTACTTGAAGTTGTAGTGAATATTTGTGACCTCTGTGAAAACTTCAAAACTCAAAAGACTTAGCAATCTAGGCTGGCCCCATAGCTGAGTGGATAAGGGAGCTGGATTCCACAGGGCCAACTATGGTTCAAATCCAAGCCCCAAAGGCTTGAAAACCATACCAAGTACATGTGTGTGTGTGTGCCAAAAGTCCCAACCAGAAGGAGAAATGAAGATGGGATTGTGGCTTGGTCACACCACATTGGTGGTGCTTTCTCTCTTGCTCACTCGCTCTATCTCTGTCTTGTCAGTGCACATGCTCTCTGGCAATTTAAAAAAACAAAAAAGCAATCAACTTGTCAGGAAACCGTGACATAATTGGTAAAGACCTTCCCTTATATTTGTTTTTCCTCCTTTTTTGTCTTGGTCTCCATTTTCCCTGACTGGTGTTTTGTTTTGTTTTGTTAATTATTTTTTTCTAAAGAAACTTACATTCTTATTGGAAACAAAAAAAAGAAATAAACATTGCAAATAGTTGAGTGCACAGATAAGTGATTATTAACAAGTATTTCTGGATTTTAGAATTGATACAGCTTAATGCCTATTAAGGGCTAAAAGGATTTTGCATTAAATGGATAATTATACTTTACTTTAGTGGAACAATAGCATATTAGTAGGCCCATCAAGTCCACTTGAGTGAATACTCTAATGGAAATACATGTTTATGCTTACCAAAAATACGTAAAAGAATGTCTACAAAACCAATTATTAGTTCTACAAAATCTCAAATGCCATCGATGGTAGCATTAATAAAAATAAAATAGTGATATATTTATTCAATGTAATACTAAAGTAATGAAAATAAACAGCAAAAGCAAGAAATTCAATCAATATGACATTCAAAAATAAGGAAAAGTAATCTATTGTGTTAAAAGTCAGGAAAGTGGTTATCCTGGGGATGACAATAACTGTGAAGTGATATGGAGATATTTGGAGGTAGATAATGTTTATTTTATTTTATATTTTATTTTATTTTTTGTCCAGGCAAAGGGCTATACTGACTTTGGGCAAACACCTCAAGATGTGTATTAACTGTTTTCTTGGTAAGTCCTATATTGAGACAAAACACACAAATTAAGAACTTATGGGGTCTGGCGGGTGGCGTGGTGGTTAAGGGCACTGGACTCACACATGGCTGACCGCGGTTTGTATTCTGAGCCTGGCGGCCCGCTTTCCACATTCTCTTTCGCTCTTTGGTCAAATTAAAATAAATACATAAACAAAGTTACATAAAATCAATCTTTAAAAAAGGAACTTTTAAATGTGTAAAAATTCATTTACCATCACCTAAAGATGTAGATCAATTTCTGTAACCCGCCAGTTTCTTTATGCCCCATTTCAGTCAAATGTTCCCCATAGGAATACCATTAGATTCTGAGTTCTGTCATCATTTATTAGTTGCGCCTGTCCCTGACTTTCACATAATTAAATCACACAGTACATATTTTTCCATGTCTTGCTGCTCTCAATCATATTTATGTTTGTGAAATTTAATCCGTGTTGCTCTTTTTCATTGCCATTCTCTTGTTAGTGGGTATTTGCAGATCAGTTTTTGATTACTATGAATAAGGCAGCTATGAACATTCTTTTATATATCCTTTAAGGAATATTAAAAACTCATTTATTTTTGAATTTCCAGAGGGCAAGTAAGCTAACCAGAGGAAAAGAGAGCACCCTCCCCCCATCCCCAGCGCCATGGTCATGCTACAATCACTTTTCCTTCTTTTCTACATCCCATCAGAATTTGAAGCACCCATGCACACCCGCCTAGTATGATTTTCAAGCCACTGGGGCTGAGATTTGAATTATGGTTTACCATGTGGGTTTCAACCTCCAATGCATATTTCTTAACCACTATGCTGTGGTGCCTGCCCTAAAAATTCATTTTTTTAATAAGAAATAAACATACAAATGGAATTGCCGAGTTAAATAGTAAATGTATATTCAGCTCTACAATATATTCCAAATGTTTTTTTAAAGGTCATAGTAGGGGCCAGCAAGTGGCCTGTTGGTTAATGCACTGGACTTCCTCATGGCTGACTGTAGTTCAAATCTTGGACCCGATGACTTGAAAA
>NW_006159834.1:170586-171374 GCF_000334495.1 Tupaia belangeri chinensis | reverse complement strand
AGGAGGAGAATGGAGGAGAAGGAATTGTGTTTGTGTTTTATTGTGGCTTTTTAAAAATAGTTTTGTATATAAATTTATTATTGTAATAATGCATTATAAATATCTTTCTTGGTCTGCAGTGTGTTTTATATTCTCTCTCTTTTTTTTTCAAGTACATATGAAATTGTCAGGAACGTGTTTACTCAGTTTTGGTATATAGTTTCATAACCTATTCCACTTGTTTACATTCATTCTTATGTTTGTTGCTCATTATCTCCCAAACTCTCTCACCCACCCTTCTGTGCAGTTTCTAGTATCTACCATTACTCTTTTTACTTCTGTGCCATCAAGAGCTTCAGTTTCTGCCATAATGCATTAATATACATTAAGTAGAGACATACTGTATTTGTCTTACATAGCCTGGTTATTTCACTTAGCATTATATCTTCTAGGTTTGTCCACTTTATGCCAAACAACTAGATTTTGTTGTCCTTTCGGGCTGAGTAGTATTCCGTTATGTATATGTGCCACCTTTTCTTATGGCTTTTTGGGTATTAAGGTTGATTCTATGTCTTAGTTATTGTAAATAATGCTACATAAACAAGAATGTGCAAATATCTCTCTGACTTTTTGTCCTTTGGGTAACTATCCAAGAGTGGGACTACTGGGTCCCACTATAGTGGTTTTACTTTTAGATTTTTGAGGAACCCCCAGCTGTTTTCCACAGTGACTATACTAATTTTTATTGCCACCAACAGTGTGAGAAGGTTCCCTTTTCTCCACAACCTCACCAGCACTTCCTATCTTGT
>NW_006159834.1:156502-170262 GCF_000334495.1 Tupaia belangeri chinensis | reverse complement strand
TGTATTCCATTCTGTAATGCTTTGTTTATTTATTTATTTATTTATTTATTTATTTATTTATTATGTTGGTAAAACGAAACACTTTTAGATAGTTTTAAAAAATAGTAACTTCCAGCAGATGGTGTAATCGTTGCTGGACTCCCACATAGTTGACTGCAGTTCGAGTCCCAGATCCAGCAGCTTAAAACTCATGCCAGGCACATGTGTGTGCATGCTCAAGATCCTGAGAGGAGAATAGAAGAAAAAAGATTGTGGTGTGGCTAGCTTCCTGGTGGATGGTGATTTCTTGTTTTATGTCTCTCTGTCTCTCTCTGTCTCTCCAGTGAGCACACGTGCCCTATAGCAAAAATCTCTAAAAAGAAAAAAAAAAGAAATAATAACTTCTGAGAGTTTGAATTTGGAATCGTAGATTATAAAGAGTACAATGGACTCTGTGGAAAAATTATGTTACTGAGGAACTATTTTAAACACTTATACTTTGTGCCAATATCTTTTGAAATTAGGTCTTGTAATATTCTGAGAAAAATGGAACTTACCTCTATAAGAATAAACACATTCAGAGATCATGAAATAAAATTGTTTCCAATCAGTGCAAGGCAATAAAAAAATAAGTTGAAGATGGAGAGCAAAACATAGATATTTGAGCAATCTTAGAAACTGGAAAATCTACTCTTAATAGGGAAAAATGACTATTCTAAGGATTCCATATAATATTACAATTTCCCTTCTACTATAAAATGTCAAAGATGTAAGAGAATTAAAAAGCTAAAAGTATTCTTAAGAAAGCCAATTAGAATCTTTACTTTTCTATGTTTGTTAGAAGAGATTAACTATCTAGCATTAAAGAGAAAATACAGTGCTAAATTGAGAACTGTTTCCAAGGCTTTTGATACCAAATTGACAGAAGAACCAAGTCGAAGTGCAAAGCTTTTTTATGTCCTAGATAAAAATTCAACCTTAAGGAAAATTTCAGATTGATATTATGATGCTCTGTTTGTGACTATAATTAAAATGTGACTGTGCATAGGTCAAAGTTGGTTAGAAAGACAATCCGTTTTACCTGTAAGCAATGTCTTAAAACCTTCATAATAAATTTTGTTTCTTGGTCAAATAGGACATTTCTTTTGATGTAAGGATTTTAACATATCTTTTATTATTTATTATAGAGTTGAATTTTAATATGGCTAACCTCATCTGTAAGATTCCTGTCTATTTAGACTAGCAGATTGCATTTTGTAACTCAGGTCACACTCTTGTATGGAGATGGTACCTTCCTAAAATTTCAGGTATATTGTCTAGAAGAATGAAGAGTAGCTTCTGAAATACTAATCCTAAATTATCAAGACATATAGTATAAAGGCACAGGGGCTAGGAGCAGTGGCACAGTGTAATGCAATGCTGCTCTGTGGTGGCTGAGGCCTCATGAGAAGGCCCGGGTTCACAGTCCAAGGTCTCATTGTACACGCCAGGTGAACAGGCATGTGCCCGTGGTCTTGGCTGGCTGAGACTAGTGTAGATGGTAGAGTGAAAACTCTCTTGGGGTTCCTCTCTCTCTGTCTCTCATGAAGAAATAAATGATTTTTTAAAGGTGTCTGTGTAATGAAAAGACACCTCTCATTGTTAGTTTTGCAAAAAAGTCATGAACTGTGGAAACTATTCAGTTCTGGCTCTTAGTAACAATGAGAACCTGGTCAAGTTATATAATCGTTTTGTCCTTCATTTTCTCATCAATAAAATGAACATAACCACAACTACCATCATTGTTTTGTTTGAAGAATTGAATGGGATCCTGTGTAAACACTTGGCACAATCCTAGCATGGAAGATGTTTACTAAATGGCAATTATTATTGCCTTCTTTTCCCATATAGAATCTTATTATGCAGTTACACAATAATGTGTCTATAAGTATTAAGGCTGGGAAAAAGTCATTTTGCATGTTGTAATGATATATAGTGACTTAATGTGTAAAAAACTTTAAAAGTGAAAAAAATTTTAAAAAACCAGACTTTAACAATCATAATGAGGTGTTCTCTGTTGAAAACATGACTATGGTATTATCCTCGATCTGATCGTTGCACACTAGATGCATGCTTGGAAAATCCATGTTGTATCCCACTAGGATGTACAATAAAGTGTCAATAAGATTAAATAAAGTAAAAAATTCTAACAAAACTGGAAAAAAAGAATGATGTTCATATTTGGTTCAAAAGAATTCACCATTTTGGAAGGAATTATGTATTATATAGTTACATGCATGCATTTTCAGATTCAACTTATTCTTCAAGAGAGAAAAATTGAGTCAAAGTAAGTATTCGGCATACCATTAACCCAAGTAAGATTTCCACTGATGTATTCCTACCCAATAATTGGAGAGGCAAGTTCTCTTATCAGAAACAAGGAAGTTTTAGAAAGGTTCACCTCTTTCAAGACTATTAGAAACAATTTTCTTTTTCATTTTCTGAATAGACCTGCTCAAAAGAAAGCCAAATTCTTGTTGTTTTTACAGCTTTTCATACATTATAAGACAGGTTTTATGGCATTAAAACTAAAACGTGCGCTAGGTCCATACTTGTAACAATTGAATATTTTGTGATTATTCCTGTTGTGCTATCACCTCACATACAATTTACAAACAACCCGGATTCCTCATTATATCAGGTAAGAATGACCCAAAGACAGCTTTAATGAGATGTGTTTCTTCTCCCTAACCCAATTTTTTAGTTTTATTTTCTGAAACTTTTCTGTTGTGTCCTCTTAAAACCCCCTTTCCAGGACAAATCTATTACATCTATTTCTTCTCCATAATTTACTCTCTGCAACTCTGAACCTTGAAAAATGTGGCTCTTTCTATGAGTGAACCACATTCCTTTTTTTGCCCTCCATTTTCTTTATTTTCTTGTGTCTCATAATTCTCTTCCCTTTCATTACTGCCCGTGTACAGTTATGTTCCTAAATTCCAATAAAAGCTATTTTTAAGGCTATTAGCTGGTTTTACCAATCTCTACCACATCTTCATTTTTTCTACTCAACCATCTGTTAGCTAAATCTCAGCTTTCAATGAATACATTGGAATTAGGTTCATAGCTTTGCTTTCCATCCCAGACCCTATCATCATTTTTGATACTTTCTATGTAAGAGGACACATCCTTGTTCATCTTTTAGGTTAATAGTCACAATTTGTCATCATCACAGTTTCTTTATGTTTTTAAGAGAGATTTTCGTGCTTACTGGAGAGAGAATAGAGACAGAAAGTAAGAAATCATCCTCCAGAGAATATGGCCACAACACAATCCCTCCTCCTCCATTCTCCTCTTGAGATCTTGGGCTCACAAACACATACTCCTGGCATGTTTTAAGTCACCAGATCTGGGACTCGAACTGTGGTTGACTACATGAGAGTCTAATGACATAACTATTATGCCATCTGCTGGTCCCACAGCTTCCTTTTCTTAACAGCAGGTCTTCCATTTGATTCATTGTCTCTCTGCAGCCCAATTTCCTCTGCTTTTCTAAGTGCATAACTACCCTTTAGTTTCCAACCTTCAGCTTTCATAAAATATAGCATCCTACTCAAAAAGTCAAATCCCTCATGGGGATAGTGTTCCTTCAACTTTGGTACATTTAGCTACAAGGGGTTGGGTAGACAGAGTATGTAGTAAAAAAATGGATGTATTTTGAACACAGAGATTGTCCTGAAGAGGAAAAACAACTCAAACACCATCTGCTACAGAAATTCCTGATAAATCTTGTTTATTTTTCCTTCTTTGTGGTCTTTAGGGAAAAAACAAACAAACAAACAAACAAAAACCTACATTTCTTAGCCCCATATCTAAGCCTTTTGTAATCTAGCCACTTCTCTCTCCAGCTCTGTCTCTTTGTACTGCATCCCCCCCTTAATTCTCATCAGCAATCCCAAAATGTCATTTGGATTTTGGAACACTAGAGCATTTCTCTTGCTTTGTGATCTTTTCCCTTGTTGATCCCTCCTTGGATAGTACTTTGTATCTCTGTTCTTTGCAATGAAAGCCCCTCCTTTTTTTCCAGTTATAATTCAGGGAGGGTCTTTCTGCAACCCTTTAGTAAATACCTCTTCCCTTCCTCCTTCTGGAGGAAGCAACCTGCCCAAGGCACCTTCAGGACATTGTACGATTTCCTCCCCCTATTTTCTCTATTATGCAATACTGTACTGTCTGATTCCTATCTCCAGTCTTATATCTTGTTCCCCACTTGATTGTAAATTCTCTGCGAGTAAGGACTTTGGTTTTTGTTTCATTTTGGTTTGTTTTCAAAAAAAGTATTTTTATAGCATGTAGCATGTAGCAATAGAGGTTGGTAATGAGTCTATACTTGGTGAACATTGGTTTAAAAAGGAAGGGCTGAAAGCAAAAAGAAGGAAATTCTATCACTATTTGAAAGAAATTATTGCTAATACCTATAGTTAAAATGAGTTGAAATGTTTCTGTCTTAGGAGACTTTAAGAATAGCTGACAATTATAAATTGTAAATACAGTTCTCCTTACACTGCTCAAGTAGTGCATGAATAAAACCAACTAACCAAAATTTACTCTGAACTGTTCTTTGAGATTCACAACTTTAATAGCCCAATACCATTGCTCAGCAAGGCAGAGTCACTAAATCAAATATCTTCCCACTTGGACATTTGCTTGTCTTTGAAATGTAATCATAACTGTTAGATACAAAATTCAATTGATGAATAGTCTTTTCTTGGCTTATCATACAGTTGTATTTGCAAATGTTTTCAAGAATGTATTATGTGATCACTAAGACCTGGAGTAAAAGCATAAAGTAAAAGCAAATAGCATATTTCATATATATATATATATATATATAGATGAAATAAATAGGGCCAGTTGGTGGTGTAGTGAGTGGTGGTTAAGGCAGCTGGATCCCACATGGCTGACTTTGCAATTCAAGCCCTGGACCTGATGATTTAAAAACAAACAAAAAAAAAACATCTGGTATAACCTGTGTGTGTATGGGTGTGAGCCCAAACTCCTGAAAGGAGAATGGAAGAGAAAGGACTGTGATGTGGCCATCCCTCCTGGGTTGATTTCTCACTTTCTCTCTCTTTCTGGAGAGCACAAGTGTCCTACAGCAAAAACAAGAACAACAACAATAAAAGCATCAATTTTGCACAATAATTTGCCAAAGAATAAAACCAGTCATTAAAAAAAAATGTGTTACTTAAACTTTAGAAAAGACAAAACAGACAGGCATATTTTATTACATAAAATAATTATTAAGCCTGTCTATGTGGCTCAATTACCTCTTTGTATTTGTAAGCATATAAATAAGATTTACAAACATCATTTCCAACTTCCTGGATCATCTTGTCTACCACTAACATAAATCCCTGACCCGAGCCTGACTTCTCTTCCTCTACCACAGTATCCCAGTCTAATGATATTGCAAGTGTTTTCCCATTTGGAATTATATCCTTGTTCTATCTCTTGGGCTCTGTGATACTCATAACTGTCTAGACTGTAAATAGTCTAGCCATGGACCTTGGAGAACCATCATCACCACCAGTTCAATACCCTCTTAGTTCACTAACATTAATCCTATAATTTCACTCAGAGGGCTACTGATTTTAGCTTTTTAGCATTTTATTTCAAATAGACTTCTCAACTGCTGTGTTGCTCATCTTTTCCATCTTCTTCACCAACTGACATAACCCCTCTGCTCTTATTGCTTCTGGCTTATCTTCATTTTTCTTAGTTTTCCATTTTTGTCATGCAAAGTAGTATAACCTGGATGATATCTGCCAAAGAAGGGACTTAAGGAGCATTATGAAAATCCCTTAATTAACCAGAGAGACTTGGACTTGGCAGGTTATGGATGCGGCCGTAGGTGCCAAGATGCAGCAGCCCGTTTTCTCTCCAGGGCTGACTCACCTGTGAACGGGCTGCATCATGGTAGCTGCCACCACGGAGTCCTGAGCATTTGTGTGGCCACATCCTCCCTCTTCTGATTTATACCCAAGCAACAGCACTTCGGCAAAGGTAAAGAAACTGTTCCAACCAAAGGTAAATGAGGCAACAGGAGGCACAAACAAGCGAGAAAGAAAACAGGCTGAACAGAACGAGGCCGGCTGTCTCGGGAAGCAGCCACCTTGAGTTCTGCTTTGTGAGGTTGTCTGCACAGCAGCCGACGCTGAGGGACTGTCTCTCCACTCTCCCTAGTACTGGCAGTGCTTTGTCGGGTTCAGCTGAGCCACAGTCTTGGTAAAGATGTACAGGTAACAAAAACAGGACAGATAGTGAACAATGAGGGTATGATCTGTCCCTATCCTATGAATGAAAAATGCTTGATGATGACACAACAGATGTTTATATACCTTCTCTTTCTGTGTGTTTATGAATAACAAGGATGATCTTTTCAAAGAAAAATGATAAAAAGAAACTAGGATTTTCACGATTAATTCTATTAAGAGACACAATCTATAGTGTTACCCACTATATAGATAGAATTCTATGTTTTCCTAGAAGTATCATTTCACATTTATTGCTTTTTAAGCACTTAGTAATATAATAGATAAAACTGGCATCGTTACTAGTTCCTAGGCAGCATATTCTATTTTCTCTCTCTCTCCATATACACTACATATGCCCACATATATATAACATATGTGTTATACGTTTATATTATATATAAATATATAACACATACACACATATACCTGCACACATACATGCATTTAAAACTTCTGATAAATTTGTTTATTTAAATTTTGGATTGATAAAATGTCTCTTTTGGTGTCAGGCATGTTTTAAAAGGTACTGATGGGCCTGGCATCATGGCACAGTGGTTAAGGCCTGTGTATTGGGAGCCAGATGCCACATGGCTGACTGTGGTTTGAATCCCTGCCCTATTTGCTTGAAAAACACACTGGGCACATGTACATGCCTGCCCTAAATCCTGACGAGATGAACAAATGGAGGAAAAAGGACTGTGTGTGACCATGCCCCACTGGGGTCTGCTTTCTCTTTCTCATTTTCTGGGGGAATACACACACCCTGTAAATAAATAAAAACCAACACATTCACTTGGTGAAAGTCTTACTGTGTATAGGTATTAAATATAAAACATTTGTCTAGGGATGACAAGGAACTTACAGCTTTATTTTAAAAGCGACATAAACGTGTGTACATTTAATGTTACTCAGTCATGCTGTTGGTTATAAAGCTATGTAGTTATAAAATATGCTCTTAACTAAAATGTTTATTGAATATCAGTAGTCCACGAGTATGCACTGGTAGTGTATGTGTGTGTTTGCGTCTGTGCATGTTTCCCTGTCCTCTGTCCTATCTAGTCCGATATGATGGCTGCCATTATGAGAGTGAAACAAGGACACACGTAGAGGGGAGACAGCCACAGGAAGGGCAGAGTCAGAGACGGACAGCCAGCGAAAACCTGGCACAGCGTGAAGCTAGGAGAGGCAAGAGAAGTTCACTCCCTGAGACCTCAGAGAGAACATGACCCCATCACACCTCGATTTCAGACATCTGGCCTGGGAAAGAATAAATTTCTGGTCTTTTAGACCATCAACTTTGTTGTAGTTTTCCTAGGCAGCCCAGGGAAAGCTGCAAGGAAATATATTGTTAGTGCCTTGGTGACCCAAAACAGAGATATCTCTCCTGATGAGAGAATAAGGATGGGCTTCAAGGGAGAGGTGGCATTTGCAGTTGACCTTGAAGGATGGAAGCACATGCCAGCTCTTGCCCTCTGTCAGCTGTAGCTATTGATGGCTCCTTTCCAAAGTTCCATTCCACCTACTTCCTGAGATTATTCTAACTAAATATGAATAAATATTAAAAGTACTATTTGTGGCAGAGGTAGAGGAGAGGGAACTGATCTTGTTGCCTTGAGTCAGGTTGCTTGGGATGAGCATTTGTTTAATTAGTAAGCTTTTCAGAGCAGCCTTTTCTCATCTCCTTGACTTTATTCTATAACAGGGCCTCTGTCTTGGCCTCCTGATTTGTAATGCATCTGCGCTGCCAAGCCTAGAATCGCTCCCTGAATTCTAGCTAACTTGTCTGAGGCTGAGACACCTTATATAATTGTTGTTGGACTTTTCCATAAAGGACTAGAAACCTTTTTCTTTTTTTTAAAAAAAGTTTACTTATTTTCTTTATGAGAGAGAGAGACAAAGAGAAAGGAACCCAAGAGGGTCTTTATGCTACAGTCCAGCTATAGCCTCAGTCAGTTCCGACTGGAGGCAAGTACCTGCATGCGTGGTTTGCACAGGGATGGCCCTAGAAAACAAACCCAGGACGCTGCCATGTGCATCAGCATGACAGTGTGGCACTTCCTCTATGCCACCAGCTAGCCCAGTCCCCCCTTTTAAGCTCACACTTCCTAGAAGAGGTCTATTCCAGATAGATTAATACCTAACTCTAGATATCACCCTTGTGAAGACACTTATTCTGCCTGTGGTAGGCAGAATAATGTCCACTCCCCCTCCAAAAGATAGCCACATCCTCGTCACCAGAATCTATGACCATCCTTTGTTACTCAGCCAAAAAGAATTGAAGATACAATTAAAGTTCATAGTCATTTGACTTTGAGATAAAGAGATTATCCTGAATTATCCAGGAGCGCCGAATGCAGTCACAAGGATCCTTATAAATGAAAGAAAGAAGTAGGAAAGAGAGTTGGTGTCCCAGTGGTGTGGCATGAGAAGGACTCCATAGGTCATTGCTGAATTTGAAGCTGAACTAGAGCTATGAGCCAGAAATCCAGATGGCCTCCAGAAACTGAGAAAGGCCATGAGCAGACTCCACCCTGGACCCTCCAGGAGGAATGCCCTGCTGCCATCTTGGTTTTAGCCCAGTGACTCCATTTTGTATCTCTGACCTCTAAAACTATCATTTGTTTTTGTTACTTTAAGTCCCCCTGTTTGTGGTCCTTTGTTAGAGCAGCAACAGGAAATTAACACACTGCCTTTTGACAGAACAGGTCTTAGAATAGCAAACACAGCTTGTTTTGAGTTTGAGTTCATCATGTTCTCTTGGTTTTCTAAGATCGAGGGCAGTGGATATATTTTGTGGTTAATATTATGGGGTTTAGAATCCAACCATTTATCACTGGTCATATGGACCCTAACAAATGACTTAATTTCTCTGCACTCAGTTTCAATTTCTATTTAAAGTGGTTTATTCTTTTCCCTGAAATAATGTACATAAAGCGTTTACTTAGCTCAGAGCATGGTAATGGGAAAATTTATGGATTATTAAGAATTCCTCTTCTCCCATGGTTCCAGAGGCAAGTTCTCCTATTAGGTTAATATAGTGATATTAGATAACATTTGTAGAAAAATAATTTGAAGGCTTTTCAGGAAGTGTCTCCCATCACGTATTACTAAGACCTTATTTCCAAAGAATGGCAAGGAGCATGGGAAAACATCAGAAGGTAGAAGAGCCAACAAAGAATTGTACACCAGTGTGTCTTCACAGAGAGAATGATGCTGGAAACAAACAACTCAACCTCAGACGTCTGGCCTCTAGAAATGTGAGAAAATAAATTTCTATTATTCTAAGTCACCTAGTTTTGGGTACTTTGTCATGGCAGTCCTCCTCATACATACAGTAACACAATCAATCAAAATACTTCAGACCAAGTGAAAGAAATGTCAGAAATTGTGAAGAGTTTGAGGTTTTAGCTTCTTGCCAGCTAACTTTCCCTGACACAGTTCTGTAGACAATTGGTAGAAGATGCAAGACTTTGTGTCAGAGAGAAAACACAGCAGACACCATTCCCTGAGTCCAGCAAGCCCATAGGAGCAGTGACAGGGAAAAACAAAGAAATGAAGGAAAACATGTAAAACTTACAGATAGGATTAACAAGGAAGTTGAGAAAACAGGAAGGATTAATTTCTATTGATAAAAAGCAGAATTGATGTTGCCAAAATATGAATCACCAATTAGCTAGCTTTTTGTACAGCAACAATGAACTCCCAACTCAACTGCTTACAGTCACAAACTTTTTTTTTTTAACTCACAAATTTGTGGTCTGTTGTGAATATGTTTGACTTGCCTGGAGTTGGCTGGTTGAAGTACAGCATGTTCCATCAAATGTGTAGAATAAAGGATTCCTCGCTACAAAGAACATATTGCAGAATTCAGGAGGTCCACAGAAACTTGCAATGCCTCTTAAAGATTTTGCTTGGAAATGATACATGGCATTTCAGTTCACTTTCCACTTTCTGAAATAAGTTACACGAACACAATCAACATAGATGAAGCAAAGAGGCATGGTTTTACCATGTGGAAGGGTGAATATTTGCTGGACAATAAAATGAGGCAGAATGGTGATGAAGAAATCAAAACTGATGAGTCATCTCAGCTACAGAAAAGGTCAAGAGGTGAAAATGATGAATAGTATGTCTTATGACAGGTTATGTAAAAACAGAATCTGAGATAAAGATTCTTATGAAGTGATTTACAAAAACAAAAAATCAAAAAAAAAGCAACAACAACAACAAAAAACTTCTGACAAAATTAATAAGGAAGCCAGGATAGCAGGATAAAGAAGAGGAAAAAGCCAGACAAAAATATTAGTTCAAGCTAAGTTCAGTGTATCCTACAGGGAATTCTGGAAGGTAAATCATGTAAGTCCCAACTTGAGGCTCAGGGGCTGGACTTTTGTATTTTTAAATAAGATCCTTTTCTTTTCTGGATGAGTCAAGAGTGATTCTTAGGTAGCTGTTAGCAATTAGCAGTCCATACAGCAGCTGGGGAACATGTACAAGAGCTTGTAAAGAGAATCTGGTAAGAACAACGACAGTGTCTACCACAGTCGATAACAGGAATAGAATTCAGAAATGGAACCTAGCAAATGTTTGCATTTCTCAAGAAGACACCAGGAAAACTGGAAGAGAAACATTAAGCAAAAACAAAAATAAAGTAATAACAGCTATGCTCACTTAAAAAAAATAAACCTTACACGACACACTATTTTAAAGAACTGAATTCCAACCAAAACATTTGGAAATAGAATGCAACTAAAATATCATAGCAGGATTTTAAATACATAAGACAAATACAATCTTGGAGCCTCTATGGTGGGAGAAAGGATTCTATGTATTTCTCCACAAGTGAGCAGGCTTTATAGTAACAAGTGTGAAGTGCCCTCTCTTTCCCATGGAAAGATACAAGTGGCTTGTTTGAATAATTCCTTGGACTGGCAGAAAACTGAAGAAAACAGGAAGATTCTGCATGGCTCCAGTGATAAGAAGGGTTGCTTGGCTAGGGAGCTTCCCTGTTGGAGTACAATGGGAACGTGAATGTGTGGTTAGGTCACTAGAGCCTCTCTCAGATTCAGGTGTTGAGTCAGTGCATAATATTAATTTTAGACTTTACAACACATTTGCTTTCATAGACTTTTTCTCTGAGCTATTTACTTCACATAAAAATTTTATGCAGTTGCAACATGTTCAAATTAAGATTTTGTTTTTATCTTCCTCAAGATTTTCTGGTTTATGAATCTGCTGATTGGTGACCATGAAATATAGAAAATTCTCAGCTATTACTTTGTCAAATAATACTTCTGTTCCAATATTTCTCACTTCTTCCCTGGGATTCCAAGTCCATGGATATTAGATTTTTCTTACCTAACAATCAATGTTTTTATCTTTACTTATTTTTAAAATTTTCTATGCCTCTTTAAAATTCTAAATAATTTGTTTAAACTTATTTACAATTCACTAATTCTTTAGCAGCATTTATCTAAATTTGCTTATTGTGAAACTTATCCATTGAGTGTATAAGATATTGTATTTTTAATTCTACAAATTTTAGTTCTTTTTTCAAATCTGCTATGTCACCTTTTTATATTTTTGGTGCCCTGCAGACAGTTTCAAACTCTTATTAAATTTACAGTATTAATTTATTTGTCCTTAAACAAGATTATCTATGAAACAATCAATAGTTAGTACCAAGAGTAAAAGGCAAAATTGCCCATTGGCTGCTACAAGAGCTTTCAAAAAATACCAATTGGTCAATACCATTATTGGCACAGTGAACTTTCTTTTCCTTATTTTTCCCAGCTTTATGGAGATATGACTGACAGATAAAAATTACATACATGTACAATGTAATATTTTAATACATGTACATGTTGTGACATTATTACTGCAATCAAACTAATTAACATATTAATCACCTCATATGGTTACTCTGTGTGTGTGTGTGTATGTGCATGCGCACACATACACACATGCACTCATGCGTGTGTGTCTGGTGAGAACATCAGAAATCTACTGACTTAACAAATTTCAAATATACAATACCATATTATTAACTATTAGTCACTAACTGAAAGTTAGACCTGCATAACATACACATTTTTTATAACTAAAGCTTGGCATCCTTTGAAAAATATCTCTCCCTTTTCTCTCTCAGAAACTACCATGCAACTCTCTGCTTTTGGAATTCTGATTTCTTTAGAATCCACATATAAGTGAGATCATGCAGTTTTTGTCTTTCTGTGTCTGGTTCATTTTACTTAGCTAATGTGCTCCCGGTTTATCCATGCTGGTGTAAATGACAGGATTTCCTTCTTTGTAAAACCAAATATTATTTTGGATGTGTGTGTGTGTCTCATATATTACGTACACATTCACCTGACAATGAACACTGAGGTGGATTCTACATCTTGGCTACTGTAAATGAGGCTGGAATAAACATGGGAGTCCAGCTATCTTATTGCCATACCTGTTGCATTTCCTTTGGATAAATACTCAGAAGCAGGATTGCAAGATCAGATGAAAGTTCTCTTTTTAATTTTTTGATGAAGCCCCATACTGTTTCCCACGATGGCTATGTCAATAGTGTAAAGGGATCTTGTTCCCACATCCCTGCCGATACTTACTACTTTTTGTCTTTTGATCATAGACATTTTAATATGTATGAAAGGCTATTTCATTATGGCTTAGATTTGCATTTCCCTGATGATTAATAATGTTGGGCTTTATTTCTTCAAATACTTGTTGGCTATTTGTATATGTCTTTGGAGGCAAGTTCTTTGTCCGTTTTTAAATCAGGTTATTTGTTTTCTTGCTATTGAGTTGAGTTCTTCATATATTTTGGATATTGGCTCTTCATCAGATGTATAGTTTGCATATATTTTTTTTATCCCGTAAGTTTTCTTTTTACTGTGTTTGCTCCATAGAAGCTTTTTGTTGTGCTATAATCCCACTCATTTATTTTTGCCTAAACTTTTGATATCATATCCAAAAAAATCATTGTCCAGGTCAATGTCATGAAGTTTTTTCCATATGTTTTCTTCTAATAGTTCCAATTTCAAGTCTCACATTTAGACATTTTCCCCATTTTGAGCTGACTTGTTTTACATGGCATGAAATGAAAGTATACTTTTATTCTTCTAATTGTGAATATCTAGTTTCCCAACACAATTTTTTAAAAAACTTTTTATTATCATCATAATCTTCTTTATATTACATTGGATTACATATAACTTTACAGTGTATTACATTGCTTTTTCAAAAGGGAATGCCATGCATGTCAGTCCGTACAAAGACATTAATCTCCCTGCTTCAACATTCAATATCTTTTCTATGTTTTCCCCAATCATTATTACTATTATTATAATTATTTTTTAAAACAGTCAATCGCTATTTCTCATTTTGCTTGTAAAAATACTTTGCCCATCATGAAATACTTCTCAGACCAATCTAGTTGAGAATACTATACATGTCATCATCAACAGTTAATAAGCC
>NW_006159834.1:154340-155329 GCF_000334495.1 Tupaia belangeri chinensis | reverse complement strand
ACAAATTCTATGATTGTCTTTTCTAGATCTGTGAAGAATATTTCTGGTATTTTGATTGGAATTGCATTAAACATGTAGATTAATTTGGGTAGAATTGCCATTTTGATTATGTTAATTCTTCCAATCCAGGAGCATGGGATGTCCTTCCACTTTTTTATGTCACTTTCAATGTCTTTTTTAAGATTTTCATAGTTTTCTTTATAAAGGTCTTTGACTTTCTTAGTTATGGTTATCCCTAGGTATCTTATACACCTTGCCAACACAATTTATTGAGGAGATTGTCTTTTCTTCTTGTATATTCTTAGCACATTTTCAAATATCATGTTATCTGCAAATAGAGACAATTTAGGTACTGCATTGAATAGAAGTGCTAAGAATGGCCATCCTTGTCTTCTTTCTGATTTTAGAGGAAACTCGGTCAAGGGTAAACCAAAATTAAACCAACCTTTGTTCCAGGTAACTTTAGTCTTTTGAGAACCACAGGCATGGAATGAGACCTAAGTTGATCCTGGGTTGGTACCCTATGAAACGCCTGAAAGAGGCAATAATGATCCTCTCTAGAGGGATCTATAATCAATCATCCTTAACAATTTTTCCTCCAAGTAATTTTCTGAAAAACACAGCAAGGTACTGGTGGAGAAACAGGGTATCCACTATTAGAACCAAAATACAGGCAATAAAAATAAACTCACCTCTGCTATGACCTTTTTTGGGTCTAGTTCAAAGTGGGTGGAGAGGGCTGTTTCAATATTCTGACCGTCATGAGCCCTGGTTTCACCTGGTGAGCTCAATTTCACAGCTGCCAATTCCAACTGGATAAATAACCTTCTGAGCAAAACGGTTTGAGTTCTAGGCTTTCCTCTCCAGTTTGTTTTTCACTCCATTAGATTTTGGTTCGATCTAAACTACATTTTGAATGGCCAACTGTAGTTATTTTACTAGATGGGTTGTTTCCATTTATTTGTTTTTGCTTTCTTTATAACACTTTC
>NW_006159834.1:151270-154160 GCF_000334495.1 Tupaia belangeri chinensis | reverse complement strand
AAGATTTGACTCTAATTACTCAGCTATTACCAAGGCAAACTCTTTATCTACAGTTGACAAAGAATCTCTGACTATATTTGAAGACATTTGAATAATGATTGGGTCTATTGAGTTTCAATATCCCCATGAAGACTCATTATTTTTATTCTCAGGACACAATACAGGGAATTATAAACAGCAGGTTCTTTTTTCTTTCCTTAAGATTAAAGTTTCAAGGGGAAAGCAATGGCTGTTTTTTATGGCTAAGAAACTCAATAATGATTTACAGTACATTTGAAAAACCACATTAAATTTCCCAAGTATATTTTGTGCATGTGTTTTGCAATTTACTTGGTGGCAGCTCAAAAAAATCCAGTGGTAGATATTATTTGTTAATAAATTTTTCCTTATATTATTTTTATCTACAAACTTTGATGATCACTAACTTAGTTCATATTTGTATGCACAACATCAAATGTGAGAAAATAAGTCAGAATAAAATGTGCTGGGAGAATGCATTAAAACCCTATTAGTATTTGTTATTTTTCTGCATAATTTTCAGTGCTGTTTTGTTTTCTTCTTTCTAGTTTTGCAAACATTTCTCTAATTTTCTTCGTAGAGTTCAATATTGCCTTTATAAGCAATTTTATCTTAAATGTGCAGGCCTTGTACACAGCTATGTTACTATGATCACTATTACACAAGCAGGAAATAAATTTGAGAAAACAATCCACGAAACATTGCTATTGTTAGACTATGTATTGTAGGAAGGGTAATGCCTATTTAAAAAAAAAAAAGTTTCCAGATTTTTCTCTAAAATGCACTTACTGCCACTTTCATCGAAAAGAATAATTTTCAAAATACATTCTGCATTTAGTAATACAGTTGCGCTTTAAAAAGATTTCTTTTAATTTAAAAGGGTGAAGGAAGGAATTGTCTCAGAGAATCTCTATTTTCTTTTATTGATTATTTATTTATTGATTTATTTTGAGAAGTTTTTGCTATAGAGCACGTGCACTCACCAGAAAGACAGAGAGAGACAGAGAGACAGAAAATGAGAAATCACCCCCCAAGGGAGATGGCCACGGCACAATCCCTTCTCTTCCATTCTCCTCTCGGGATCTTGGGCACGCACGCACACACACCTAGCGTGAGTTTAAGCCACTGGGTCTGGGACTTAAACTGCAGTGGACTACATGAGAGTCCAACGACATAGCCATTACACTAACTGCTGGCCCCTCAGAGAATTATTCAAAACTGTGGTAATATTTTAGTTGGGAAGCACTGATCACCAAAGGTACTGTGTGACTGCTGCATCGAAAAGAGAGTTCAGCAAATGGCATCACAGTTAGTCGTTGGGCTCCCACGTGGCTAAACACAGTTCGAGTCCTGACCCAGTGGCTTGAAACTCATACTGGGCGTGTGTGTGTGTGTGTGTGTGTGTGTGTGTGTGTGTATGTCCAAGATCCCAAGAGGGAAATGGAGGAGAAGGGATGGCAAGCATGGCTATCCGCCCCCTCCCGCCCCCATGAGGCGATTTCTCACTTCCTCTCTTTTTCTTTCTCCCTCTCCCTGGCAAGTGCATGTGCCCCCAAGCAAAACCCTTTACAAAAAGAAAAGAGAGTTAAGAAATAAGAGCCATAGTAAAGATGACTTCAGCAATGCTTGACAGATTCTTTTTTTAAATAATTATTTATTTTATTTTATTCATTCATTCGTTTATTTTTTAATTTGACCAGAGAGAGAGAGACAGTAAGAGTGAGAGAGAAGAAGTGAGAAAGCAAGCCACCAGATTCAGGACTTGAACCCTGATGGGCAATGTGGGAGTGTCCAGCACCTTAACCACCACGCCACCTACTGGTCCCCATTGACCAATGCTTAAAGAGGAAGAGGAATCAGATTTTTCACGTGAGGTTTGAGGGTGGGATGGCCATTCTATGATATAAGAGATACTGAGTTGAGGCAGATTAGAAGGCTTTGTGCTTACATCACACTGTAGATATGTGTTTTTAAAGTTGTTTACCATTTCCAGATGGAAGGAATCCATTAACCAGAACCTATTTTGCTACAAATTCGTATCAATTTGCTATAGCTGTCCTAATGAAGTTCCACAGACTGGGTGGCTTAAACCACAGAAATGGATTTTCTCACTATAAAAAGCCTTGTCTCTAAATTCAGTTATTTTCGGAGATACTGGAAGTGAGGGCTTCAGCATCTGAACTTTGGGAAGACACAGTTTCGCCTTTAATGAAGGTAAATTATTGCTACCCAGGACAGTTTTAAATAAATACTGGTATTTCCATCAGTACTTTGTAAACGCAGCAATACATTTATGATGTTCTAAAAATTCATTTGAAAGTTTAAGAATTTATCTTTGGAAAATTTCATGATTTAAAACAAATAGAAAAAATAGGAGATAGAAAATTATAACTAAATTCCAATTCCAATTTTCCTAAAACAGACACACATATCTATCAATAAGAACATAAGAAAAAATATGAAAATATTAGTGGCTATCTCTGATGCGATTATAGTGTGTGTTTATATTCTTCTTTATACCCGTAATGCTTTTTCAAATTCTTTCATAGAGACACATCACTTATGTAGTTAAAAAAATACGTAATTATTAAAGGGAGAAACCAATTTTTTTTGAGAGGTTTTCACTATAGGGCGTGTGCGCTCGCCAGGCAGACAGAGAGAGACATAGAGACAGAAAGCGAGAAATCACCCCCCAGGGGGGAAGGTCACGCCACAATCCCTTCTCCATTCTCCTCTCGGGATCTTGGGCACACACTCACACGCGCCTGGCGTGAGTTTTAAGTCACCGGGTCCGGGACACGAACCGCGGTCGACTACGTGGGAGTCCAGCGACATAGCCATTACACTAACTGCTGGTTCCCCAATTTTTTTT
>NW_006159834.1:133789-151232 GCF_000334495.1 Tupaia belangeri chinensis | reverse complement strand
ACAGAGAGAGACATAGAGACAGAAAGCGAGAAATCACCCCCCGGGGGGATGGTCACACCGCAATCCCTTCTCCTCCATTCTCCTCTTGGGATCTTGGGCACGCACGCATGTGTGCCTGGCGTGAGTTTTAAGCCACCGGGTCTGGGACACGAACCGCGGTCGACTACGTGGGAGTCCAGCGACATAGCCATTATGCTAACTGCTGGTTCCCAGACCAATATTTTTATCAGGGGGCAGCAGATGGCATAATGATTACATCACTGGACTTCCACATAGTCAAGTGCAGTTTGAGTCCCGGACCTGGTGACCTGAAACTCACACCAGGCGCATATGCCTGCGTGCTCAATATCCTGAGGGGAGAATGGAGGAGAAGAGATTGTGGAGTGACCATTCTCCCTGGAAGGTGATTTCTTGCTTTCTGTCTCTCTCATTCTGTCTCTTTGGCAAGGAGAGTGCCTGTGTCCTATAGCAAAAATCTCTCAGAAAAGATCAACAAAAATATTTTTATCAGTATGAATGTTCAGTTGCAGTCAACGGAGAATGATTTTGGCAGAAAGGAAATTTATAAGGTTATTCTGATACTCAGAAAATCATAGGAGCTGCCGAAATACCAGGTCACAGAAAGGTCTGGAGTTAGGGCAGCTCTGGGGAGTCTGGAGTACAGGAGCTGACTGACGGCTTATCAGTGAGTTGCAGCCAAGATGCATTTTCCATCTTGGAGTGGCTTGTGTTCCAGGTTCAGAGTCCTAAGAAAAGAGTTGGATTGAACTGGTATGGGGCTTTCACCTACTCTTTGGTGACTGGAAAAACACATTGACTGATAGGCCATTCAGGAGAGAAAATTCCCAAAAGGAAATTGAGGAGAAACTACTGAAGAAATGGAGGCCTCCAATGATAAATCTCCACAAGATTAAAGCAAAAAATCTGTCAGAAATCTGTATCATGTGGTCCTAATTAGATTCCAATTTTATTAGGCCACACAGGAGCACTATCTTCATTATATACCATATCTTTATCCATGATGAGTTTCTTTTTTTACCTACTCTTTTTTTTTTTTCTTTTCAGGCCAGAGACCATGTATGAATGTATGTGTGTATACACACGTCCACACATGCATAGCAGAAAGAAGCACACCCCTGACTGGACCCGGTCACACCGCAACCCTTTTTTTCTCCAGGTCTCCAGTCCATCAAGATTCTGGGCATGCATGCACATGCCTGGCATGTTTTTCAAGCCTCCAGATCCAGGTCCAGAGCTTGAACCAAGGTCAGTCGTATGGAATCCAGTTCCCTTTGCATAGCGCTTAAACTTAAGCTGCACTGTGTGGACATCCCTTGAGTTTCTCTTGATGATCTGAGTAACAGTTGGCATGAATTCTAGTTAATTCTTTACCAGACATTTAAATCATTCCAAGTCTCTATGTCACACATAGATACTGTATAAATCTCTGTATAAATTCAGAATCTACAATTATGTAAAGACGAAAAGTTTAATTTAAAAAAATAAGTGTGTCAAATTGTTTCTTCCTTTGGTATTCTTAAAAATAGATGTAATCTAAGCTTTTATTTAGTTTCCTATTTAACCAAAATGAGATTCCACTCTCGTTGAGTAAATCAGGTGCCACAGAGACAGTTTTAATAAAATAGTTCATTATTCAAATGAAATCGTTCATTATTTCCTTACAAGTTATTAACACTGCCCTCAAGGCAGATCTTTAAATGGCCTGCAACTTTCTGGACCAAATTAAATATATATTTTTTTTAACTTTACAAGCTCTTTCTTATAACCACTTTGAAAATCCATAATAGTGATCTGTTTCTCATGTTTTACTTGTCAAGATTCTTTAATATCCTAGTGTGGTACTTTAGAAAAATCCCTGGGAAGGTCTAAATAAATTATATCTACTGGTTCTCCTCTATTTTTTAAAATATTCTCCTAAAGGATCTGAATCTTCAGATATGGCTTATACCTACAGAACTGAAAGCAACGTTCTCTTCTTTGCGTATAAAACCCTAACTTTGCTTTCAGCTATTTTCCTAAGTACTCAAGTAGCTTCAGTGATTTAAAATGCCCATAGCAACACAACTTTAACAGGTTGTAAACTAGGATTTGAAAGGGAAACTTAAATTTCTCAGGTCTGTTTATCCTGCTAAGTGATTATGGATACTAACCAAAAGAGCACACACTTTTTCAGAGTAGACGGTTTTAAAGGTCATGTGGGAAAAATGTCACAGATAACAAAGTCCAGATGTCTAAAGACCAACTACCATCAGCATTCAGAAATAATGGATAGTTAATACAAAATACTACCAAGACAAATAAGGAAATTCAATTAATTATAATTTTGATAAACTAAACAGAGCTTTAACATGTTCCTTACTCCTTTTCAAAGGCTTATATCCTACTGAGTTTTTCATTTTTTCCACTGTTAAAAGAAAAATAAATCAGCCAATTTAATAGAGTAAAGTTTTGATTGAGCAAATTTTAGTATCTTTTAAATCCAATTGTCCCTGGACTTCCGGACACCTCCAAGTAACCTCATGGTCACACAGTATTTAAGTTCTGGAAAAAGGAAGTGACTTGTACAGGAATAAGAAAGTGATGTATAAAAAACAAGTGAAGGAATGAAGTAGGGAAATTATCTGGGTCGGTTACATTCTGAAATTTGTCTGCACTAACAGTTTAAAAGGTGGGAGACCGGAGCAGCAGATGGCATAATGGTGACGTTGCTGGACTCCCACTAGTCAACTGTGGTATGAGTCTCAGACCCAGTGGCTTAAAACTCACACTGGGTGTCTGTGCATGCGTGCCCGAAATCCCAAGAGGAGAATGGAGGAGAAGGGATTGCAGCGTGGCCATCCCCCTGGGGGGTAGTTTATTGCTTTCTGCCTCTTCCAATCTTTCCAGTGAGTGCACCTAAAGGTAGTGTACCTGTCTGTGACTAACTGAGGCCTAGCTGCTGTGATTGGCTATAATCTAGCAACCAGCTTAGGAAAGCAGTTCAACAGGGAGCTACGATTTCAGCTTATCCATAAAAATCCAAGTGTGGGAGTACAGCAGAGGTTTTAGGCGAAAATCATTTGATTTAACAACTTTAGGTTTGAAATCCACTCCAGACCTTAGGAGAAGCAAAAAGACCTTCTTGTTTAAGGCACCAGAATAATCAGATGCATGGACATAAACTAATAATTTGCTTCCTGGAATCTGTTTCCAAAAATATTTTCTAAGACCATCTGCACATGCAATAAGCCTTTGACAAATGCCTCTGTGGCCCACCCTATAGCTCACACTCATGCCACACCCTCGCATCTTACTAAAAGTGTTTTTTCTTTAGACAACAGGATATATGTCTGTGGATAAGAGAGGTTTCCCCACTAAAAGACCAGCCACAGGGAACCAGCAGTTAGCGTAATGGCTATGTCACTGGACTCCCACGTAGTCGACCGCGGTTCGTGTCCCGGACCCGGTGACTTAGAATTCACGCCGGGCGCGTGTGCATGCGTGCCCAAGATCCCGAGAGGAGAATGGAAGAGAAGGGATTGCGGCGTGAGCATCCCCCCTGGGGGGTGATTTCTCGCTTTCTGTCTCTATGTCTCTCTCTGTCTGTCTGGCGAGAGCATGCGCCCTACAGCAAAAACCTCTCCAAAAAAAAAAAAAAAAAGCCACAAAAAAATGGGATCCAAGATGGCTGCCATAATGACCTCTGAAGAGCCTGAACTTCATCATAATGTCATTTCCATGCTAAACGACATACCTAGCAGTGCTGAGACAGTTTATAATCATAGGAGTATTACCATACAAATTCTTAAAAGGAGAAAAAGGAAGTGGATATTGGAATTACCAGAAGTCCTTACCTTTTCCAGGAATAGCTTTGACTATCCCTCTCCTCTATTACTCTACCCCATCCTCTCATTAGCCCACTTACTAAATTCTCCAGCTCAAGCTAAGGGGGGAGATGATTTGTGAGTTTGTCTCTTGCTTTTCCATCCCTTGGCCTCTGAATAAAGCATGGGCCATGACACTCAGTTTCATAAGTGGACTCCATGACAATGAACACCAAAGGTCCCACTTTAAGGAGTAAATTAAAAATTGGTCATATCTTAACTGATGACCGGTCACCTCTGTTCTGTTGAAAATTTCATCTGTAGCATGTTAGATTGATTACCCACTCAAAGTAGGAAATAGTTGATTAAAGTAATCGCTAATTACAGCATTAAAATGAGTATTTCTTTATTCTCTATTTGATTATTCATCTGTGTTGTGTCAATGTAGGCTTAGCATGCCACAGTTCATATTTCATTAACCCAGTGTTGAAGGTTTGGCTAATATTTATCAAAGGCAAAATACTCATGAAATGTATAAGGAAAACACCACAGTGCAATGCCAATGTCAGTAAATTGATCAACAATTTTACATTTTAAATCAAAGCATGTTTGATGCATTGAGAGCTTATAAATTCCTGAGGAAAAGCTTTCCACAGGGGCAATTTCTGTGACTATCTGGGAGGAGCAAAGCAGAAATGCTCTGCATGATCTCATGGGCTCCCATAACTTCAATTATCACCTCGGTGAGGATAATTCCCAGACCTGTGTCTCCAAACCTGTGTCCCCAGCCTTGAAGCCAATATTTTCAGCTGCACATTGGACATCTGCATTAGGGTGTCCCACTGAGCAATCACACTCAAAGTGTGTGCTAAATTCATTTTCTCATCCAAACACATCCCCCTCATGATCTTCCCAGTCTCTTTTAATGACATAATTACCTTCTCCTCTTACCCAGGAAGTCAATTTTTTATTTACTCAACTTATGGTTCTTCCCTCATATCAAATGAGCTGCCAGGTAATGATAACACTTTTTTGAAAATTATTTTTACTCCTAATTTCTATCTTCCTTGCCACCATCTTACTTTATCCCAAATTATTTTTGAATCTGTTGAATTTTAAAATAATAATGTAGACTTCCCTAATTTGGGGTGGAATCCTAATAATAAATGAAGGCTTTCTTTAATTTGGGAACTGTTGCATTTATATATTCTAATTTTCACTCTAGCCACAAACCTCTTTTTAAAATTTCCTTCTTACCAATTTTCCAATCATGCTCCATCCAGCTCTCCTACTATCCAACAAACCATGGGCCACAGCAAAGTATGTAATTAGACATTTGGCCATTCTCCTTCCAAAAGCAACGTAAAGAAATGGCTGCACTCTAGGGGCTGGCAGGTGGCGTGGTGGCTAAAGGCGCTGGACTTCCACATGGCCAGCCATGGTTCAAGTCCTGGACCTGGTGGCTTGTTTTCTCACTTTCCCTCTCTCCAGTTCTGTCTCTCTGATCAAACTGGAACATAATAATTAAAAATAACATTAAATAAAATAAAATTTAAAAAAAGAAAAGAAATAACTGCACTCTTTCAAGTTCTAGGAATATTTACCTTCAGTGCTATCTTTCAGGGATATATCAGAAGTACTGTAGGTCCATAGCTGTCTGATTTTGGGTGGTACCTTTTTATTGTACAGAACTATCTGTAAACCAAGCTCACATCCTTTCTTCCTCCATTAACTAATCATAGGGAACTCTGATGACATCACAGGTATAGACATCATAGACATCATAGATTGGGAGGGCAAAGGTGCTATTGCAAAAGTGGGGATCATGGGTATTTGGACAGCTTCTTCATGCAATTTACTTTTGCTTTGAGGGCCTTCCCCAGTCCAATCTTGGACAACCAAGTACTTCCCTTTGAAGATAAAGTGTTGCTGTGTAGCCCAACTTCTTGGCTTGGTAGGTCAGATAACATTCAGCCCGTGATGAGCAGCACGAGTTGTACGGTAACTTGCTGATTCATGGTTAAGTGTTCAGGCTCAGTACAGGGTGAGCTGTTACTCAAGAAAAAAGCAATTATCTGCAGAGGATGGCACAGTTTTGCTTCAAAATCTTAGTAGCTTTCTCTGTGATTCACCAGTGGGGGCCTGCCAAAGGCGTCAAAGTTTATTCTTACTTGCCATTGACTGTTCAAGCACGCCTGGATCTGATAGATCATATGACCCAAGTGATAGAGCAGTTTGCACAACAGCATGGACCTGTTGCAAAGCCTTCACCTGTTCTGGATCTCGCTCAAGTAAGTAACTTTTCACTTCATTCCAGAAGTGAGCCAAAGTAACATACTCAAATAAAAATATGCTGCCTCCTGTATTTGTTAGTGTTCATCAGAGAAACAGCATCAACAGACTATATGGAGATGAATTGGAAGGGTTTGTTAGGAGGGATTTGCTCATGTGATTATGCATGCTGAAAAGTCCCATGATCTGCTGTGACAGAATGCTGGTGAGCTGGTCTACTCTGATGTAGGACAGTGAAGATGTATTGTTGGTCTTGTCACCTAAGAGCAAACTGATTCTCATCGGCCTTATTTGCCGTGGTAGGGAAAAAAAATTAAAACCCAACTATTTGTTATCAATAGATCAATAATTGCACCCCAGATACAAAGGGATATATTAATTTCTCAAGCATGAAATCACAATTGGTACAACAGCTCAACTGGTGTCACTGCCTGGTTAAGATTATGATAATCCATTGCCATTCTTCAAAATCCATCCAACGTCACTCAGGCAAACTGAGCAGGGATGTGATGGAAATCACAATCCCTGGTTTTCAAGCCCCTGATGGTGACTGTAACTTCTGCATCCTCCCAGGAATCAGTGCTGCTTTTGCTCTACCATTTCCCTAAATAGAGGCGCTCTAGTGACTTCCATTTGACTTTTTCTGCCATTAATGGTCCTCCTTAATGGTAGATACCTCATAAAGCTGTAGTTCAACTTATGCTGTAATTCAGCCAGTTGAAGGATGAGATTCTGTATTTTATTTTTAGCAACATTGGATAACATTAGATAAGGATCTCCTTGAAGGCACACAGAAAAGCTTTCAGGTTATTTATGCAGGACTTGAGCTGAAAATTCAAATCCATGAGCTCATTCACTTATTTTTCTTTTTCCAGAGATAACAGTAGCAACCAACTGCTCTTGCTATATTCATTTGTTTATCAAAATTGTTTGAAAATATCATACACTCAGCAATCTACATCCTTAGTTCTTATAAGTGGTTAATTAGGAATGTCCAATAGTGGCATTTTGCACAGCTCTATTGCCTGATCACACTGTGGATTATCAGTCCTCTCTTTTCTATGGAAATAGAATTAGTACCATCTTTAATTAAATTATATAGCCAATCTCACAAACCCCAGGATCAATACAGAAAACTTATTTTAAAGTTCTGTTCTTCTTGAACCAGTCTCAGAACCCAAATCTGTATTAGTCAAGGTTGTCTAAAAGTAACCAAGAGTGTGTGTGTGTGGGGGGGGAGGGGTTGGGAGGTGGGAAGGGTTTTCAAAAAGTTCATGGAAAATATGTATTTTGCATCAAGTAAGCTTGACTTTAACTGTCTTCTCTGGACTTCTTCAGTTGTTGAAAGGAATTAGCTTGTGCCATTATAATTATGGAGACAGAGGTACCCCAGGATCTGCAGTCAGCAAACTGGGTGCCCCGGAGAGCTAATGTTGTAGTTCTAATCTGAGTCTAAAGGCTGGGGAACGAGGGGGAATCACTAGCATAAATTGCAGTTTGAAAGCTGGCAGGCTGGAGAGCCAAGAGCCAGTGCTTCAGTTTGAGTCTGAAGGCCAGAAACTACCAATATTGCAACTCATATAGTCAGACAGAGTTCCCTCTTCCCGCCAGGGTCAGCCTTTTTGTTCTATTCGTGTCTTAAACTGATTAGATGAGCCTGCCCACATTGGGGAAGGCAATTTGCTTTAATGGAGGATACTGATTCCAATGTTAATCTCTCCCTAAAACACTTACGGACATGTAATGTTAATGTTTGTCCAAATATCTAGGCATACTGGGGCCCAGCTGAGTTGATGCATAAAGTTAACCATCACACAAAACTGAACAAAGATATCTTGCACATTAAAAAAAATAAAATTTCAAATAATGAAGTCAAAAAAGTAAAAGATATTTCAATCATTTCTTTCTAAGTGACTTTAGTTTTATTTACTCAATAAAAATTTGCCTAAGTCTTTTTTCAGAGGTTGTTCCCTAGAATATTTTAGCATTGTGGTTGTTGAGATTGTATGTACCCTTGCTTTAAGCCATCCTTCTTATCCCTAAACACTTTGAATTTCCTACAAATCTGTCCTCCCCTGAATAACCAGCTTGTCTTTTGGTGGAGACATAGAAATGCATGTGTATTGTCAACTGTTCCTCATGAATTCCTTAGGTGCCAGTACGGAAGAGTTGTTTAATTCTACCACCTATTTAATGGAGGACTGTCTTGTTCTTGCTAAATGTTCAACAAATGCTTGTTGAGGTGAGTAAAGTTGCTTAAATAAAAAGAGCTAATCTCCTATTTTGAAAATGGAAGAATCTACCAGGATGAATGTTTGAAACTTACCTAGTTTGAATTCGGGGCACATATTTTTCACATTAAAGGCGCAGCCCCAATCCTACACTTCAATTTCACACACACACAGCAATTTCCCAACTGAGTATCCTGAGTTACAATCCTCTGTGACCTCTCCTTAAGGTTCTCTCTCTTCCTATATAGTTTATCTTAGGCAAAATGAGCCCAATCTAAAACACAGTCAACCTGTGCAGAAAGAGACCCACTGTCGGATGTGGAAACTTAGTTGCTGTTCGTAATGGCATTACTGGTACAGTGAGAATAACTACTGGACTGCACCTTGCAGAGTAAATTTTCCCTGGAGCTCATTCTTCTCCAAGAATATTAAATCTATTATTCAAATGGTTGACCAAGACTGGCCTGCAAATAGTACTGATAAACATTATATTTTTAATTTTGCCACAGAGAACACACATTTGCTGGAGAGAGACAGAGAAAGAGAGAGAGAAGGAAAATGAGTAATTACTCCCCATAGGCATTGTTATGCATCAACCTCTCCTTCATTTCTTCATTGCAGGACTTCGGGCATGCATGCTCAAATTCAAACTTGAAATTAGGCATATTTTGCAAACTTCCAGGTCCGAGACTCAAACCACACAGTCAGCCATGTGGGATCTAGCTGCTTTAACTGTCACACGTGAGTTTCAAGCCTCTGGATTCAGGACTTGAACTCAAACTCACTTGGCCATGTGTGAGTCCAGCAATGCAGCCATTACTCCATCTGCTGATCCTAATAAAGTCATTTTGAAAGACAAGCTGTTGGGTGATGATGGACCAAAAATGTGAAGGAGTAAGAGACAGGAAAGTTGTCATAAAGAATCTCAATGAAGCGAACTGGTCATTTTTCACACTACACAATTTTTGGCATAGGAAAGCTTTTTCACTTCTGTCTTTTTTCTAAACTGTTAATAATTTATATTTCTTTGGAAGAAAAACCTTAAAATTACCTAAGTCCAGATAGGCTTATGTTTAGACTGCCAGTGTGCTGGATAGAAAGTTGCACTCATAAATCCTACAGAAAATGTAATGTTCCCTGGTACTACAGAGCAACCAGATTTAGAACCAACACTGGAGGTTTCAGTGAGGGCCGGGAAAGGCTGGTACGACAGGAGGTCCTCGCAGCATACGCTTTGTCCATCTGGAAAGGGGCAGTGTGATGCTATTGCCAAATGCTCAAGGCATGTTCTAGTTTTAGACAAGTCTAAATAAAAATAAAACAAAGGACGTATATGTTATGCTTAGGGAAAATGTTTGCTATTTTAAAGTGATACATAAAGTGAACTTGAAGGAGGATAATTCTTTTCTCCAAGCTGGTCTGTCCAGGAAGTTTTAGTATTAGAAAGAGACCATTTGAGGTCAGGCAACAAATTACCTTGGATAAGGTTTGTCTAGCTTGGCCATGATAATCAAAAATGGTTGACAGAAGGCATGACTGCCTGAAAGATTTTCTTGATTATTATTTAGGGAGAAGCAGTCCCTCCCCACCCCAAGCAGCTAAGTAACTAAAGCACTGAAACTCCTTGAACACCTTATTCGTCCTGTCAACCACTGTATGCCCGGAATCAGCACACTGCCTTGCATGGAGTAGGCACTAAAACAGTAGTACCTGCTGCAAGTTTGAGCAGGGAGTATGACTGGGGACTGTCCTCTGCCAGCCCACTCAGAACCTTGGCCACATGAGTTTTTAAACAAGGCTGTATTTATATCTTTTTAAAATATTATTCTCCTATATTTAATATTAAAATAAACAACATAAACTGGGTAATGTACAAGGTGGGGAAGGTAATTTAAGATTTGTTATCATCAACATCACTCTGAGTCCTTATGATCTCAGGGGAAATCCTTCCGGCTTCACTTTCCTCAGCCATAAAATTCATACCTTAGGGAACAGCAGATAGCATAATAGTTATGTCATGGACTGCCATGTAATCAATGGTGGTTCAAGTCCCAGACCTGACAGCTTAAAACTCATGCCGGGCAAATGTGCATGCATTCCTGAGATTATGAGAGGAGAACGGAGGAGAAGGGATTGCAGCATGACCATCCCCTGGTGGGCAGTGATTTCTCATTTTCTATCTCTCTGTCTTTGTCTCTCTGGTGAAAGCACACAACCTATAGTAAAAATCTGTCTTAAAAAGCAAAATGCAAAAACAAATCAAAATTAATAGCTTAGGCAAAATGATCTTTAAAAGACTCCAGTATAAATTTCCAGCATTGTTTTTCTTTTTGAAGTAGTTCTTTCTTTAATTATTTCTCTTTTCCTCTGTTTTTTTTTTTTGGAGAGATTTTCACTGTAGGGTGCGTGTGCTCGCCAGACAGATAGAGAGAGACATAGAGACAGAAAGCGAGAAATCACCCCCCAGGGGGGATGGTCACGCCGCAATCCCTTCTCCTCCATTCTCCTCTCGGGATCTTGGGCACACACGCACACACGCACACACGCCCGGCGTGAGTTTTAAGCCACCAGGTCCGGGACGCGAACCGCGGTCGATTACGTGGGAGTCCAGCGACATAGCCATTACACTAACTGCTGGTTCCTTCCTCTGTTTTTTTTTTCATTTCTCTTCATGTCTCCTTTTTTTATTCCCTTTATCTCTCCCTTACCCCTTTTTCTATCTTTCTCTTTCTTTCTGAGAGAGAGAGAGGAGAGAGAGATGACTACATAGATACATAGAGGTAAATATAGATATAACTATAGAACGATATTTATAAATACATAAGTCTATATCTATCTGTCTACATTTCTCTCTCTATATATGTACATATACACACACACATATACATATATAGATAGATATAGATATACACACAAATAGATACATGATATATAGAGAGATCTCCTTTGAAGGCAGGCATCAAATGTACTTACATAAGCTATAGGTAACTTAATAGGGTTTCAAGCGTATGTGGTATTTATTTTCTGACTTAAGTATCTGAGCAATACCAGAAGCTGCAAACTATTACCACCCCGGAGGAGCCTATGTCATTAGTAAAGTGATCCTTGGAAATATCTTGCACATTTTATGTCATTACCTTGAGGCTAAGAACTGTATTTAAATGCCTAATGGCATTAATGATGCTAATATTTTCCTAAACAGGGAGGAGAAAGAGTTATTCCCATTTAAGGAAGGTGTTTCTTTCATCAATTTTTTTTCTCTAGTAAGCAAGTTACTACACACCGAAACAGCCAGTCACCTCCACATGGCGTTCGTCAGCATGTGACGCAGCCTTGATCATTCACTGGAGAAAGTCGGTTTTCAGGACTTTATGTCATGGTGACGAGAGAGTATTTAAGGAGCTGGGTCTGTTAGGAAAGGTATTTTGGAGAGTGCCTGAGAATTCTCGAGTCACTGTCTCCAGGAGCCTCACCAGCCTGGCCTGGAGTTCTTGCCAGGTGTGCTTCTCCATTATTGACTACGGTCGCAAGATAAGTCTAGAATAAAATATAATGCAGAAGCTGCATTCACAAGTTTATTGGCATAAAAAATTTTCCAATTAAAACACAAATTTAAAAATGAAAACAGGAACAGCAGATGGCATAATGGCTATGTCACTGGACTACCATGTAGTCAACCACAGTTTGAGTCCCAGACCTGGTGGCTTAAACTCACGCTGGGCGCATGTGTGTGTGTGCCCAACATCTGGAGAGGAGAATGGAGGAGAAGGGATTGTGGTGTGGCCATCCCCCCCTGGGGGGTGACTTTTTGTTTTCTGTCTCTCTGTCTCTCTGTCCTTCTGGAGAGCGCAAGCACCCTATAGCAAAAACCTCTCAAAAATATAAATAAAATAAAATAAAAAAGAAAAAGAAAAACAAAGTTTAACCATCAAAAATTACTATCTCTGGGACCAGCAGACGGTGTAGCGGTTACGTCACTGGACTCCCATGTGTCTGACCACGTTTGAGTCCCAGACCCACTGACTTGAAAATCATGCCAGGCATGTGTGCATGCACACCCAGATCCTGGGGAGAATCTAGGCGAAGGAATTGTGATGTGGCCATCCTCCCTGGGAGGTTTTTTCCCTCTCATTGTCTCTGTCTTTCTCTCTCTGTGGTGAGTGCACGTGCCCTAAGGTGAAAATTTCTTTAAAGAAATGACTATTTCTTCCATTCTGATTCTCTGTATTTGAAAACGTGTTTGTTGGGCCAGCCCTGCAGCATCGCAGATAAACACTGTGCACTGGGAGCCATCCCCCACGTGCTGGCCAAGGTACAGATCCTGACCACGGAAGCTGGAGAAACACACCAGGCACATCTGCATGCACACCCCAAATCCTTACAGGACAGAGAAGGAGAGACAGCAAAGTGACCACTCCCGATTAGGGGCTACTTTCTCTCTCTCCTACTCTCTCTCTGGTGAGAACATGTGCTCTCTGCATGCAACATGCAAACACACACACACACACACACACACACACACACACACCATCTTCCCCCAAATCATGTTTTTTAATGAAAAATTTATATGTGCTTAAGATAAAAAAAAAAAAATCAAATACTCCTGACCTTCATTCTTATTCCCCAGAGACAGCTACTGTGGACATTTCCCTGAGTTTATATACCTTTCGTTAGGTCTGTATACATCTTGCTTTCATTATTAGGCTTTGACATTTTTCCATAATGAAAATTATAGATCTATCATATTAAAATCTGTCACAAAATCCATAAAATAGTCATGCCATAATTTATTTAACGAGTCCCTTGTTGATGGGCATTTTCCCCAATTTTTTTATTAATATAAAACGTTGCATTGAACATTCCTGCATTCAAATCTTAGCCTGCTTGAATTAAAAGATTTATCAGAAAGTCTTTACCAATGCCATTGTTGGATCCAAGGGTGTGTGTACTGTACTTTGGATAGGCGCTATGAGCTGGTTGTGTAAGTACCCCTACTCCAATGCTGGGCAATACTGCACATTTCATCTTTTTCTGTTTCTGTGTTGAATACTTGTACCACATCATGTGTCGGTCTGTGCTTGCCAGAAAGACACAGAGAGCAAGAAAAAGAGAATGAAATCTCGCCCCTCCATGGGATGTGGTCATGCTGAAATCCCTCTTTCTTCATTTCTCCGCTCTGTGGGAATTCTGAGCATGCACATGTGCACACATGCCTGGCATGTTTCTCAGGCCTCCAAGACCTGGGTCTTGAACCGCAGCTGGTCATGTGGGATCTGGCCACTTTAACCAATAGGGCCAGCCTGGGTCACATTGTTTTAACTTTGATCTTCTAAATGAGGAGGAACACCTTTTCATGATGATTGCTATTTCAATTTCTTTTCCTGTAGATTCATAATGCAAACATATTTTTAATTGCAAAGCCTCAGTGAGTCCTCATAGTTTCTGTCAGGTTTCTTAAGTAGCTATATGAGATTCTTAACATAAATGGTATGTCACCTTACCATTCCTAATCAATAATCTAGAGCCAGGACAGTGTCACCTCACTCAGAAAAAGTTATAGGAAACAGATTGGGAGGGAGACAGAGAGAGAGAGAGAGAGAGAAAGACAGAGAGACAGGGCAATGGAGACCACTGGTGAAGTTTGAACTACTGAATGGTGTGATTTTGAATTCCACACCCATTAAAGAGATTTTTTTTTTCAATGCCTTGGTCCATCAATATGAGAAACGAACAGCAGTTCCGGGAGTTTGGTGGCCCTCACGAACCCTCTTTCAGGCAGCAGTAGTGAAGGGAATTAGTCAAACTACACAAAGTAGCATCATACAGTAGGACTGCACCGGGTGTGTCAGCAAAGGTAAATGTATTTCCCCATGTCTTCCTTAAACAGGGTTCTTGTAAATAAGGAAAGAAAATATGTGTGTCTACAAATCTTTTTCTTATCTGTCCAGCTGGGGAGATGACGCACCTAGGAGATGACTCCATGAGCAGCCTCCCACCTCGCCTAAACTGTGAGTGAAGCGTGGCAGACAGGAAGGGGATCCTCACAGCCTTTTTTAAAATTTTTTTCATTTCCAAGCACGAGTTACACTGACATGACTGTGACTGCTTTTTCTTACCACACATTAAATGACAGCCTCTCACCCTACTGATGTGTCAGTACTAAGGAGTGGTAAAGTGAGAAATTTTCTTGAAAAATCCAGTCTTCTCACATTATTACTACCATTCAGAAAGGATTTTTCCCATTTCTGAAAATAAATAAGGACAAACCACATTTTTTTGTTTTTATCCATTGTGTTTTATTAGTCATTATTTTATCACTTCTGGCCTCAAGCACTGCTTACTGGCCAGTCTGAAAACAGATATACTTGAGGAAAGAGGGCTGGGACACAAAAAAGCAATGAGGGTAATACGGGAGGAATCCACAAAATCTTAAAAGTGATACAAATCGGTACTTGATCTTTTTTTAAATAGTAAAGGGGTTCAAATTCTCTCTCTGCTGCTGTAGGATTATTTATAACCAGTACAAGGAAGCAGGTTCTGAAGGCAGAGCCACTGCCAGCTCTGTGGTTCTGGAGGCGAATTCAAGGTCAAGTCCCCTGGGCAGGAGAACATGGGGAATCTGGCCCTCTTTCAGTGTACAGTGGCCGAGACACGCGTGTCTCTTCTTAGGCATTAATGGGGTTTAGGTACCCTTAAGAGCCCTGTGGACTTAGAAACATGGAAGAAGAGTTTCGAGCTCTTAGATTTATACATTTAGAATATCATTTCACTATATTCTCCATTATTCATTTTCTATCATCATTTCTTATATAAATAAAACAGGTATGTGTGTTTCATGTCAGATGACATTAGGTATGTAAAAAACTATGCAAACCCACCTGTGTGCATTTTCAGATTACAACCCAAAACAACGCCAGGAGTTGACGAGAGTTGGGAGTCTGGGTTAGGAAAGGTGTATTTTTATTGATTGCAAACCACAAACTGCTCAGAAGCCAGGAGAATGAGTCAGCAGCATTCTAATAATTCCATTACCCTGAGAAAACAACATAACAGGTTTCCATTGAATAAAAAGGATTCTACATTTACTCAATGACAGATATAAATGAGAAAATATTGTTTTTCAGAAATTCCACAATCACTTAATTCATCTTTGAAAATAGAGCTCTTTCCTACAAAGGAGTTTTGTTTTTTTTTTGTTATTTAAGTACTGCAGTATCTAAGCCTTTACTAATTCATCTTTGAAAATAGAGCTCTTTCCTACAAAGGAGTTTTGTTTTTTTTGTTATTTAAGTACTGCAGTATCTAAGCCTTGACATGTTTGAGTAGTAAACTTCCTGTGGTCTCTATTTTAGTCATTTCCTACATTCCATGAACAGGATAAGGGAGGAGTGGCAGCTTCCCATTTATCTAATCTATCTCTAACCTTTGAAACTAAGGTCAACTTGCACTCCATTCTTGCTCATGGACTGATAGACAGGAATTGTGCTATGCCAGCCACCCACCTGATAGTATGTGTATGTAACTTTATCCTCTCTAGACAACAATGGTAAAGGGCTAAAGGAAAAATCTGTGTCACCCATAAAAATACCTGAGATTTCTCTAACATGAACAAAGGGAAATGACTTCAAAGTGGTATCATTGCAAATATTAATTTTTCTAAGAATGATCTTCCTTCCTATGGTAAAATGTTAATTGTTAAATGGTTAAGTAGTAACGGTGTGATCAGAATAGCCTCCTTTCTTTCCTGGATGACGATGACATTCTTGTTCTTGAAACCCTATGTCGTAATTTGGATGACTATCTAGCAAGGAGGCAGATTTGAAATTTTCTGTTCATCTATAATGAGCAGAAGTGATGTTTTACTTTCTTCACTAATTCCAAGGTATCACCTCATATCAGAAGAGCTGCCTCTTGAGCACAGTGTGATTAACCTGGGATTCCAAAAGTTGGCTTTGCCTGCCAGTAAAAATCATCTAACTTTGGATATTTGTCACAGGATATGAAAGGGAAAAATAAGAAATTAGGAATAAATTGAGGCTGGAAAGGCAATGACAATGAAATAAAATGTTTTATGGGCAACTTCAGTTTTATAAACTTTGCTAAGCGTGCCCTTTCATTTATTACTTGCTTAAGAAGTAATTGCCTCCCGTGTTCTCTTACGTTTGCATTCTAGAAGTAAACGTGAAAATTTTACTTAAGGACAAGAGAAGGCCCAAGTATAACTTTAAAACAAGCTGACATGATGATAAAAAGCTCCGCACCCTTAAACAGAAATGCCTAAAACAACTTCTGATTAATCAGGCTTCAGAACACGTGGCTTTTTGGATACAATGTGAGCTTGGGATGAAATATGAGGGATTTTTCCAAAGCTTGTAGAAAAAGCATATTATGAAAAAACTGCGAATTTCAAAAATGTTTTGCACCAAAATAAGCTTGCAATGTAATTCCTTTTTTCCACAAATGCTTTGAGTCCCTCCCATGTGACCCTTTCTTCTCTGTCTCTGCTCTGTGAGGACTCAGAGTGGTCACGTGTCTGCAGGTCATTGGTGATAGAGTGGTGTACATCAGGTTACATCACAACCATCTCTGATCTCTTTGGAAGATGACACAAACAGAAATATCACTAAATTTATATTTAGAATTGAAATCCAAAATGATACAGAAGACAATCACTTTATAAGTAAGTGTAAGATGAAAAGAGAATAAAAAAATCTTACTAACGCAAAGCATTCTCTGGTTAACTATTGTAAGATTAGATGCAATTCACATTTTAATTAAGGAATAGCCACACATGGTATCTTCTGAGATTCAAATACCAAAGTTGGGTCTTCATCTTATGAAAAGATTCTAGGATACTCAGCCAATAGAGATTGTGGGAAGAAAGACACAAAGACCTTTCTTCCCCTAAGATGACGCATCTGCTTGTAGAGGACATTTGTCTTTAACTTGAAAAGAATCTCCTGGATAGAGTCTTTTTTTTTTTTCTAAGAAACTACACCCCCCACCCAATTTTCAGAGGGCATAGGTGGTCCCTAGAGAGAGACAGAGAGAGAAGGAGAGGGAACGAGACCTCTCATTGGGGCATAGTCACAACAC
>NW_006159834.1:27577-133760 GCF_000334495.1 Tupaia belangeri chinensis | reverse complement strand
GGAAAGAGACCTCTCATTGGGGCATAGTCACACCACAATCCCCTCTGCTCCATTTCTCCCTTCTTTAGGGGTCTGGGTACGCCACGATCCCCTCCTGCAGTCCTCCAGCCTGTTGACTCTTAGATACCCACACATGGGTCTGGCATGTTTCCATCTGGCTGGGCAAGGAATTGGAACCCTGGTCACGGTATAGGATCCAGTTTCTCTTGAGTAGCACATTACCATGGCACCACAGAGCTAGTTCAAGAATGGCATCTTTCAACAGCCCAGGTAGTTCTTCGATGGCTTCTGTTCATCTCCATATGGAGGATCTCACCAGCATTCCATTGGCAGGTTTGTGGACATGATCTCATATGCTCTATTTGCCTTTGTAATTAAATATATTTTCTCTTTTAAACACAAAGAATATTTAGTGATAATGATTTCATAGGCTACTTGTCATTATCTTTTAATTAATCATCCAATTACTTTTACAGTGATGCAGCATTCAACTCACCCTTCTGATCTTAATTTGTTTTCACAAACGGACGTCCAACCGGAGGCCATGCACTCCGATGATGTAAGTATGGCTATTGCAGTTCTCCACATATACTGGAAAGACTTACCAGCTAGTCAATAAAGGGACTGGTCTCTGAGGTTCAGGTGAGACCGAGAGTGTAGATGATGAGAGAAGGACTCCATTTGTGGGGTTGGCCAACAGAGGAAGAAGACCAAGAGGGCCATTATGGATATTTGAGGTTATTTCCTTTATTCTCATTTCTAATCCTCAGTTGGTAGGCCTAACAAACCAAACTGGCAGCAATGACTGGAAGCTAAATATTAAGAAGAATTAAACATCCCCTTCCATGTTGGGAAACCGTGGACAGTGACAGGATTGTTATCAGGTAAGGTTTTGAAGACTGCAAAGCTATAGCAGCTATTCAGCCACTTCTCCTGCCAACTGTATACAACATCAACTTTTTCTTTGGAGAGATCAGATTCCCTTTGCCATTTTCCAGTCTCGTGTTTTGTGATTGGTTCCCTGACATGCTACAGCTTGTCGCTTTTGCTTGGGAACCTGAGGATGCCAGAATCAGGGAACACAGCTAGGCTGGCATGTGACTACTGTCCTTCAGGCTAGAATTTTTGACACTTTCCCTGTGGACTTGGAATAGTGGCAATTTAACTTTTGGGCAGAGCAGTGTATGCATATTAGTTCTTAGTTTTCTCTTTCTAAGAGAGGAGAGAATGTAGGTAGTGAGAACTATGTGACAATATGAAAGAGAGGGACAGGGCCAGGTGGTAGCATGGTGGTTAAGGGGCATGGATCCCACATGGCTGACTCCTGGTCCAGGCCCCGGGCCTGAGAGCTTGACAGAACACACCATGCACATGTGTTCTGGTTTTGTAACACCTTGGTCCCAACAGAAACTAGTCATTTAGTGAAAAACAAGCATTTACGGGTGTGTAAGTGTGCCCCAAATCTCTAGAGGCAAATAGAGGAGAAGGGATTGCTGTGTGGCCCTCTCCCCAAGGGGTGATTTCTCTCTTTCTCTCTCTCCCTGGTGCATGCACATGCCTTATAGCAAAAAAAGGGGGAAAAAAATAAAAAAGAGAGAGTGAGCGAGCTCTGAGAAAAAAATAGGCCACTGTATCACTGGTCCATAGTTTACATCTAAAATGAAAGATAGGACTGAATTGGAAGAAAATTAAAACTTGAATGAAAATCAGAACTAGCTTGCAGTCTTGGCATCTCGCACTGTCTAGGTGTGTGGCTCATGGAAATCATTCTTTGTGTATCTAAACTATGATTTTAAGAATCAGGCATAAAGTCCAGTTTTTAGTTAATACTCTGAGTCAAGATTTATTTGAACTATGTAGTCTTATATGTAAATAATATTTTAGGACATTACTATGTATATTAAAATATTCCTGGGTTCTGTCATGATTTTTACAATTCCTAGTTCCCACTCACTTTGTAAACTCTTATTTAGAAGAGATCAAAGGTCACACATTGAAAGCTTTAGGATATAATTCAGTACACATTTTGACTTCTGTTCTTGATGTAAATATAAATCTATACTATTTTCTGTTCCTTAAAACTCAAAAGTGTTCTGGGACCAGCAGTTAGCGTAATGGCTATGTCGTTGTACTCTCACGTAGTTGATCGTGGTTCACGTCCCGGACCCGGTGGCTTAAAACTCACGCCGGGTGCATGTGCATGCATGCCCAAGATCCGAGAGGAGAATGGAGGAGAAGGGATTGTGGCGTGGCCATCCCCCTGGGGGGTGATTTCTCGCTTTCTATCTCTCTGTCTCTCTCTGTCTGTCTGGCGAGTGCACACGCCCTTATAGCAAAAACCTCTCAGAAAAAAAAAAAAAGTCAAAAGTGTCCTTAGAACTTAAAAAGAAAAAAAAAAAACAAAAAACTTAACAACGTCTTTGACCCCAGCATAAACTAGTCATTGAGTAAAAAACAGGCATTTGTGGGCAGGGGACCATTTTATTAAGCACCTCTTAAGCAAAGAAGTTTCCACTTTTGGGTCCCATATGGAAAGCTGGTGTAGCAACAGGATGAAGATGGGTGACCGCAGTGTGAGCTGGTTCCAGGTTTTGTGACACTAAAGTTCTATATGTGTCTATAGTCTTTCCCAACTAGTACACTTGAATTACAGATCCGAATGGACTGGGCGTTGCCATGAATATTACTGAGTGTTTTCTGAATACGGTATTCATTTGGTAGAGACGTTTAAGATGGCAGAAAACTGCAGGTAGTCACATTCCCATCCAGTCTTAATTTTTCCTATTTAATATCTTTGATATATGCATAAAAATTCATGGCATTTATGTTTTCCTTTGGAGTTGACTATAACACAGAATGTCAGTCAGTTCGAATCCTAGATCTGTGAATGAAAATTCCAAGGATAGAGAAATGCATCTCATCCACCTTGTGAAACCTGCGGAATCAGGGGACAGCCTGTCGGGAAGTCTTGTTTTTCTCTCCTATTCCCTGCGCTTATTTGTGTTGAAATGTCTGGGACATGGTTGCAATAAGTGTGTGGAAGAGGAGAAGGGCATTTTCTGTGGAATCTAGACAAAATCAGGGTCATTAGAATCGTGTCAGTTTCGTGGTTTTGTCCAAAAGAGAGAAATTCAGAGATTGATTCTAAGTCACTCCTGCTTCCAAGTGATTTCAACCTGATTGCTGTATTTGCAGACTGTTACCTGATTTTAATCCCAAATTAAGTCAGAAGCTCCAGGGTGCATACTCTCACAGTGACTGTAGCTGTGCCCTGGCATGCACAGGAATTCTCTTAGCCAGAGAAACTCATTATGGGGTTAGCAGCATAACTTCTCAACCACTCTGGGCATGCTCAGTTCTAGGGCAACCAATCTGAACTTGTGTGGCTGATTTCAATGGTACACTTTTTTCTCTTTGGAAAAGATACATATATAAGTATCTCAAGGAGGTTATTTTCAAATCAGAAAAGATTTTTAACCTGCATAAAGATTTTTCAACTTAAATATTTCTCTTCCTGTTTTCTCCCCTATAAATGCAACTCATACATTTTGGAAGAGAAAAAAATCCAGTTTAAGACTAATTAAATTAGGCCGAGTAAATAAAGAAAAATTTTCCTTGTTAAATCTTCATTTGTATATTTTAATTGTGAACATACTCAAGAATTGAATTTATAAAAAAGGAAAGAAAACAAGGGAAATGCTACATTATCCGTGAGCAGTATATCCTGGTTTATTAAAAAAGTGCTAGAAAATAATTACTAAAAATTCTGATTTCACTTACGTTTTCGACTTGATCACTTATCCTTGAGTCAGAACAAAGGTAACCTTAATTCAATGAAAATGACATATGCTCATTTCGTGATGTATTTGTTACTCTACACCTCTCTGTAGCTTTAGTATCGTGTAAGTTGTACACCATTTCAAGTTGACACATCTGAGTGGCAATCCCAGTAAAACCGCCTGGACTGCAGTTGCATTTAACATCTTTCTGATTCTGTTTTCTCATCTGTAAAATGCGATAATGACACCTATTTCTCAGTGCTTTACAAGGAATTTTAAAGGTAATATAATTAAGAGCATTGAGCACAAGTTTGCCCTTAGTAAATACTTAATACATAGTATTTCTTCCCACCCTTTCCTCTCAGGCATGTGTGAGATAATTTTTATCCAAAAAATACACAGTTCGAGGAGGTTACTTTGGCATAGAAGAAAAAAGTCAGGCTTCAGAATCACAGATTTGCATTAAGTCTTTATTCCCTTTTCTGTAGATTCGTCACCCCGAATCTCAAGCCTTGCATTTGTGAAATTGGAATAGAGACCCCTGCCTTGTAAATCAGCGTGCCTCACGCCTGTCACCTGGCAGAGCACCAGCGGCTGCTTACTGAGGCTTTTTGCTGTCCTCAGTTTGGTTTAAAGAGGACGAGGTCAGTGGTCATACCAGATGAGATCAGTCATGAGGGGACAGTAAGAAACAGAAGTAAGAAGACTAGGGGTTCACAGATTTTAATTAAGGCAGACATGTAATGTTGGATGATAAATTAATGTCATTTATAATGAAAATAAGGACTTTATTCTAACATAACAAAATCCTGTACTAATTGGACATAAAAAGTATTCCAGGGCCCGTAAGTGACATGAGATGAAGTTGGCCGGATCCCTCATGGCTGGCTGTGCAGTTCGAATCCTGGACCTGATGTCTTGGAAAACACGCCAGGCATACGTGTGAGCATGCCCCAAATCCCAAGAGAATAAAGAAGGGATTGTGACATGGCCATCCTCCTCTGGGGGTATTTTTTCACTTTCCCTTTCTTTCTTCCTGTCTCTCTTTCTCTGGCGAGCACCCACACCCTGTAACAAAAATTCTTTAACAATTAAAAAAAGTATTCCATCTCTTTCTTTCACTTGGTTTTCCTGTTTTTAAATATAAATGCACATATGCCTACATTATATTCTTTATTTACTATTTCTTATTCAAGGGAAATATCCTTCTTTTCTTCTCAGACTATCTATACACATAGGAGTAAATCATGAGAAGTCTGACAGTGTTATCAATACCTAAGGATTGCTGTTGCCGTTACTCATAGAAGACTTTCAGTTTGACAGATAGTTTACAGCCTTTCACATCTTCCTGATGATCATTCTAGACAGCACGTGTGACACATGTGACAGCACATGTGACAGCACATGGTACATGTGTTCCCTTAAATAGGAATTCAATTCTCTCAGTTCTTTTTTCTCTGTGGCCATTGTAAGGTGAACCAATTTGCCTATTACATCTGTGAAAGACCAGCCAGTTATTCCTACCAAGTAGTACATTGAGAAGGTCGGCCAAATGCTTGGGGTGGAATAAAAATTCATTCCTTTCATCAGTCTTCCAGCAACATGTGCTGCCCATGTCTTCTCTCCAGAATATTCTCTCCTTTGTGCTTGTCTTATTGGTCCGGGAAGTGTGTTTGTGAGTTTGCAAGTATCCACATTGGCAACTCCATTCAGTAGCACCAGATAATTAGTGCTTTTCTGCCACAAACCCATTGATTCTACAGGGGCTTCCATGGAAGTGACGCTGCATGTGCATCTGTCTCCTCCTCGTTCTCGTCTCAGAGCCCCTCGTAAACGCTCTCCTTTTAAACGCACTCCTTTTAAACCAGTCCAAGGTGGCTGATTTTAATGTTAGGAAAAGCGTAATAGCCAGAGAATACCAAGTCGGAATTAAAATGCCACAGCACATTGGGCCTCTAGGCTATGATGTTATTCAGAACTCATCGTCAGGGGAGGGAACAGTTCAGACATTTCAATAAGACTTCAAGGTTAAGGTCATTCCTAAGATCTTAAAGGTAGAAGACAGAAGTTAGAATAATCATCAACATGGGACCAGCAGTTGCAGCAATGGCTGTTGCTGGACTCCCATGTAGTCGACCACGGTTCGAGTCTCGTACCTGGTGGCTTAAACTCACGCAGGCTGTGTGTGTGTGCGTGCCCAGGATCCTGAGAGGAGAATGAGGAGAAGGATTTGTGATGTGGCCATCTCCTTGGGGGGGGGGATTTCTCACTTTCTGTCTCTCTGTCTCTCTCTTTCTGGTGAGCACACACACCATATAGCAAAAACCTCTCAAAAAAAAAAAAAAAGAATCATTAACACACTTCATTCATTCTATTTATTTAACACATATTTATTATTTCCTTTGGGCCAGGAATTCTAGGTTCCAGACTTAGCAGTTCTATTCTAATAGGGGCCAGCTAGTTTGTAAGTAAACTACATACTAATGCCTATGGGTAATAATGGAGAAAATAAACCACAGGGAAGAGTAGTGGGCTGTTAGAGTTGGGGAGTGTTATCATTTTATATGGGATGGAAAGGTTCACTAAGACAGTATCATTTTAGCAAAGGTCTTCATTTAGCCAAGGTCTAAAGGGAGTAAGGAGTTAAGTGAGGCTGTGTGGACATCTGAATGTTGGGTGCACTAGTGTTCCCACTGAAGGTCAGTAAGTTCAAAACACCAGCTTGCATCCCAGCCCCACATTGGTAGCACAGCAATGAAAGCATGGCTATGGGTTCCCAGCCAGAGAAAGCAGAATGATGATAGGAGGGAGAGGTAATGACCGCACATAGGGGCCATGATAGAATTTTTGCCTGTTAATGGGGAGCCACTGGAAGGGTTTTAGCAGGCGAGCTTTGCAGTCTGATTTAGATTTAAATCAGTGTGTGTAGAACTGACTGAACTGGTAAGAGCTGGTCACAGACTGTTGAAGGTGGCCCAAGAGAGATGATCATGGCCAGCATCGGGCTGAAGTAGTGAAGGTGGGAAATGGTTGGGATATATTTTTATAGTAAAGTTCCAAGCACGTAAGTTTTTGCAATGTCTTAGATCAGCAATATTAAGGAGCTTCTCCCTCTGAGGAAGTACAGTTTCCTGGAAAATCTTTATTGGCTAATTAAGTTGGGAAAAATACTTTCAAGTGGTCTCCCAAGTCTCTTCTCACTTCACCATCCTCGGCCCAAATGGAACGCCAGGAGTCAGCAACTCTTCCGGATGACGAGGTGGACCCCAAACAATGATCTCTCCTTCCATACTCATTTAGGAATGTTGTGCTTGGCACAGTGGGTTTCCAGTAGCTAACGGCTCATTTCCTTAGGTCAACATACCATCTGGTGGTTAACAAAGACTTTCCTGATAAGCTTTAAGATACAGTGTTGGCCAGTTGGTTTAAGAGCAACACCAAGGTCTGGAAATCCAACAGAAATATTTAATTCATACTCAGAGTGAAACTATGCAATCCCCTCATGTCGGCCAGCTCATCCTTTAAAAGAAATAGGAATTAAATAGCCAAGATGAAGAAATACAAGTCAGAGTTCCCCAGAGGTCAGAAGCACAGAGCTTTCTATCCAAGTATTTCTATAGAAATCAAGTTTGTCTAATAGTAGTAGAAGTTAGGACTTTATACCAAAGAAGTCTTTCTGTGCATTCAATGATGTAATTATTTTGTTCATTAAGGCCCCATGTAGGGTTCAATACTATTTCATAGTATGCATGTATTTATGTGTTTCTGATTTTAAGTCTCTTAGGAGGAAGTACTGTATCTTGGGTCGGTCTCACCCAGCAGGAATTACCTAATCAGTCGTTGACCTGATACTATTTCACATAACTTCTCCATTTTCCCAAAAGATATTATGAAGCCATGACAGTGCATATTCAAGGATATTCTGAGACAGAACAACACAATATTCATCACCATCATCACTGTAATCCTCATTATCATGTCCTGACTAAGAGAATCTTCATTTCCAAATAGTGGTTGCCAATACCCAGGCTGGAGGTGGTGTCAAGTGGGAGAACACCATCCCACACCTAACAAGCTGCACACAAGCTTATAAGGATAACCAAATGGGAAATGTGTGCAGATCACATGATATCTATTAGTGTGTATAATACCACAGTTAGTTTCTAATTGTGTGCAAGCGTGTTTTTAATTGTTAAACAAAGAGTCTTTCCATTTTTTTAAAAGAATTAGTTTATTTAACTTTATTTATCCATTTTTTATTTCAATTTCACCAGAGACAGAGTGAGAGAAAGAGTGAGAGAGAGTGAGCGAGAGAGGGAAAGTGAGAAAGCAAGCCGCTAGGTCTGGGACTCGAATCACGGTCGCACGGTCAGCCATGTGGGAGTCCAGAGCCCTTAACCATCATGCCACCTGCCAGCCCCAAGTCTTTCCAATTTTATAGTGAGAAACAAAGGCATAGACGTTCAGCCCGGGGCATTCTGGTAGTAAAGTTCATGCACTTAACCACAATAGAATGAACCCATGTGATGCCATAAGTGTAACTATTTAGTACACATGTGCCTATGGATTTATATACTTGTTTCCATTGTTCTGCAAAGATGGTTTTGTCCTTTAATATTCATATAGCGCATCCAGAACACATGCATTATTCTGTTCTCTAAGATCAGTGGAATTACCAATTCTTCTGTTTGATACTTAGAAATATGTAAAGAGGTGGTCTAGGTTTTGGAGCAAGGTTAGTTTGCTTGCATTCCCACAGAAACCATCTAAATATAGCAGGGACTTCTAGAATTACATGAAAACTCTCTTTAAGGAAAATTAATCAGACTAGCACGTTCCCATCCCTTCATTCTTAAATTATGTACAGCAGTTGGAAAACCCTCAGCTCAAAGTTAACAGGTCTCCGTTTATTAAAAGTTTTTTTTATGTGAACATATTTTCTGTTAACAACCTATGATGGTTTATCAGTAATATTATATTTCTATGTATGTATATCTATATACACATTAGTAATATAATTATGATGATATAATTATATGTTTTCTTTTTCTTTTTTTTTTCTTTTTGGAGAGATTTTTCACTGTAGGGCGCGTGCGCTCGCCAGACAGACAGGGAGAGACATAGAGACAGAAAGCGAGAAATCACCCCCCAGGGGGGATGGTCACACCGCAATCCCTTCTCCTGCATTCTCCTCTCGGGATCTTGGGCATGCACGCACACGTGCCCGGCGTGAGTTTTAAGCCACCAGGTCCGGGACATGAACCGCGGTCGACTACGTGGGAGTCCAGACACATAGTCATTACGCTAACTGCTGGTTCCCTGTTTTATTTTTCTTTAATAAAATTCTTAACCATGAGTCCATTCTTCTTGAGACATGAAGAGCATATTGAGTTATTGAAAATTACGTAGATGTAGGTCTAGCATGTCAACAAAGCTATGGATTCAAAGGAAAGAATGATTGCTATTGAAAAAAACACTTTTTAAGTATGTAGAGCTCAAAATCATATAATTGAATGAATGCCCCCAGGACAAATGATTCCAGATTTTCTGACCTGACGTATCGTAGATGAAGGAATGTATTAAACAGGGACCTGTCGGAATCTCTGTCTCAAATTACAAACACTTAGTGAACCATTGGTTATCCAGAGCACTCTAAAAATATCAAGCTCTTATTCTTCAGGCTCATTTTCAACAATGCATTCTTAAGAAAATAAGTATTTGGGAACACGAAAACAACTTCAACGTACATAAACAAAACGTGTGTAACTTCCCTGGGAAAAGTTTGTTGTTTAATTTGTTTTTAAAGGAAGTAATTGATTTTTCTTGGCAGATCTGATAAAAATAATAAAGTCTTGGTTGTCTAATCTGGAGGTCATGTCCTCCTCTAGAATCATTAGTGCATAGCTCAGATTTAAGTGAATTCATGTTCTCCTGGGGCTCTTGTTTGATATATGACCATGATATGCTACCATTCGGCTCTACTATGATGAAATTAATCACATAGGCAGAGTGTAAATCAGCAATTATAGATGTGTGTAAGGTGACAAACAAGAAATTTCTGCAGAAAGAATAAATCAGATAGTCAAGCATTTAAGAATACTTCTGCACGGACTTCCCATTTATTGCATATCCTATCATAAATTTTTGATTTATGATAAAAAATGGTTGCAATATGTTGCAAGTTGAAATTTTGTGTTTTTTTAAAGAATTATTTATTTAACTTTATTGATTCATTCATTCATTTTAATTTGTCCAGAAAGAGACACGCAGAGAGAAAGAAAGTGAGAAAGCAAGCCACCAGGTCTGGGACTTGAACCATGGTTAGCAATGTGGAAGAGTCCAGCACCTTAACCACCATGCTATCTGCTGGTCCACATATATATTATACATATTATATATTCATTACAGAACCTTAGAAAGACCTCTACTCTGCAACGTTTGTTAGCAATGTGTGAACTGGAAAATAATGGGAAATATATTTATTTCAAATTTTTCCTACAACTCCTGTTCTAAATGCAGTAGCTCATATTATTCCTATCATTGATATGAATTAATGCAATTTTGAAAGTAATAAATTAAATACAAATGTGGGCAAAATTAAATATGAATTCAGTAAAATTTATGAAGTCAATGTCCTTAATATTCATAATACACTTGTAAAAGATATGAGGAAATATTGGACAAATACACTTATATAGTATTGACCAGTGACAACTCACAGGAAGGCCTTTAATGCTGACACACAGTGTAGTAGCTGAGGACATGGAGAGCACGCTGATGAAACTTCAAGATGGCAATGTAGGCTTTCCTTTTTTGTAATTACCAGCATGTACATAAGCTCACCAGAGAGAAAGAGAAAGAGAAAGAGAGAGGGGAGAGAGAGAAAGAGAGAGAAAGAAGAGAAAGAGAATACTTCCCAATGGGATATGGTCACACTGCAACCCCTTTTCCTTCACTTCTCCTTCCTATCAGGATTTTGGGCATGCACACATACCCAGTGTATTTTTGAAGCCACCAGATCTAGTATTTGAATTGTGGTCAGCCTTGTGAGGTCTGATGCCCTTAACCACTATGCTAAAGGACCAGCCCAACCTACAGATTCTTTAAGAAGGAGATTCAATGTAATGGCTGATAATTATGATTTCACAAGATCTGGGTAAGAAATAAAAATCAAAACGTAAAATTTAATAGAGCTAAAGATAAAACATGCATGCATGTGGAAAATTCTATTGTAAAATTATCCAACTAAGAAGATATTCTTATGTTGTGTATTTTAGTTTTTTAAGTTATTTTCTTATTACTAGAAGGTGTGTGCACTCACCAGAGAGAAACCTAGGGACAGAGATAGAGAGAAAAAGAGGGAGAAGGAGAAAGCATCCCCCTGTGGGATACGGTCATGCTGCAGTCCTTTCTCCTCCATTTCTCCATGCTGTCATGGAGCATGCAAAAACGTGTCTTTCAAGCTTTCAGGGCTGGGATTTGAACTGACAACTATATTGGATCCAGCTCCTTCAGCCACTAGGCAGCCTGATATCCTGTTTTTTAAAACAAAAATTTTGATTTGAACAGAAAATAGCCACAATTTTTCATTCATCAGAATGCATTTGTAATGTGGATATGAAAAACCTACTGTAAACCTTTGTTTTATTATTTACTGTATCAAGCAAGTTTCAAGAAATAAAGTTTTATTCAGTAGTACTGGTCACATGACTTCTTGAGTGTGACGTCTAGTTCTGATTATAGAAGCATATTATTCTTGAGTGTGACGTCTAGTTCTGAGTACTGTATTTATAGAAGCATATTCTCAAATCAGATGCATTTAAAGGAGGTCAACTGCAATGTGAGAAATCTGGAAAACAAGTCAGACTGCAGACTGTAGTGTTCAGCATTAAAGGGTGCAGGCTTGATTGCAGAAATAATGGAGTTTAACATTAAGCTGTTACTGGCTAACACTTGACCTTGCCAAGCTCTTTAACTTCTGTGACTACTCGATCTTTCTCTTTAAAATGATGATCCCATTAAATATCCCTAAGTATTCTGTGATGTCCAAGGAAATGACACAGTATATTAGCAAACTGCTTAATTGCATTGTGAGTATTACAGCTAAGAATACTATTTTCACAGTATGTTACCAAATGGCCACTCTAGAACAAACACATGGTAAAATGCAATAATCTTAAAAGATTTTTAGGGCTGTCCCACAGAAGAAATTTATTTATTTTTGGACCAGAAAGCATCATTAGAAAGTTAAGTAGAAAGCTGCAGGACAGGTAGGAGATTTATCTTCTAGCAAAGAACATTCCCACAGCATGAAATGTTTGAAAATTAAATAAGCCACCCCCAAACGCAAAGTGCTCCCTGGTGTTACTCATTTTCAGACAGCAGCTGCAAGACTATGCAGCAGGAAGGAGGTAAGAGCAATTTCCACTCTGATTAGTATGTTGCACTGGGCAAAATTTCCTGCAAATATTCATAATCCTATTATTTAAATTGTTTTCTTACCAGAATTGATAGGAAGGCCTTTAATGCTGACACACAGTGTAGTAGCTGAGGACATGGAGAGCACGCTGATGAAACTTCAAGATGGCAATGTAGGCTTTCCTTTTTTGTAATTACCAGCATGTACATAAGCTCACCAGAGAGAAAGAGAAAGAGAAAGAGAGAGGGGAGAGAGAGAAAGAGAGAGAAAGAAGAGAAAGAGAATACTTCCCAATGGGATATGGTCACACTGCAACCCCTTTTCCTTCACTTCTCCTTCCTATCAGGATTTTGGGCATGCACACATACCCAGTGTATTTTTGAAGCCACCAGATCTAGTATTTGAATTGTGGTCAGCCTTGTGAGGTCTGATGCCCTTAACCACTATGCTAAAGGACCAGCCCAACCTACAGATTCTTTAAGAAGGAGATTCAATGTAATGGCTGATAATTATGATTTCACAAGATCTGGGTAAGAAATAAAAATCAAAACGTAAAATTTAATAGAGCTAAAGATAAAACATGCATGCATGTGGAAAATTCTATTGTAAAATTATCCAACTAAGAAGATATTCTTATGTTGTGTATTTTAGTTTTTTAAGTTATTTTCTTATTACTAGAAGGTGTGTGCACTCACCAGAGAGAAACCTAGGGACAGAGATAGAGAGAAAAAGAGGGAGAAGGAGAAAGCATCCCCCTGTGGGATACGGTCATGCTGCAGTCCTTTCTCCTCCATTTCTCCATGCTGTCATGGAGCATGCAAAAACGTGTCTTTCAAGCTTTCAGGGCTGGGATTTGAACTGACAACTATATTGGATCCAGCTCCTTCAGCCACTAGGCAGCCTGATATCCTGTTTTTTAAAACAAAAATTTTGATTTGAACAGAAAATAGCCACAATTTTTCATTCATCAGAATGCATTTGTAATGTGGATATGAAAAACCTACTGTAAACCTTTGTTTTATTATTTACTGTATCAAGCAAGTTTCAAGAAATAAAGTTTTATTCAGTAGTACTGGTCACATGACTTCTTGAGTGTGACGTCTAGTTCTGATTATAGAAGCATATTCTCAAATCAGATGCATTTAAAGGAGGTCAACTGCAATGTGAGAAATCTGGAAAACAAGTCAGACTGCAGACTGTAGTGTTCAGCATTAAAGGGTGCAGGCTTGATTGCAGAAATAATGGAGTTTAACATTAAGCTGTTACTGGCTAACACTTGACCTTGCCAAGCTCTTTAACTTCTGTGACTACTCGATCTTTCTCTTTAAAATGATGATCCCATTAAATATCCCTAAGTATTCTGTGATGTCCAAGGAAATGACACAGTATATTAGCAAACTGCTTAATTGCATTGTGAGTATTACAGCTAAGAATACTATTTTCACAGTATGTTACCAAATGGCCACTCTAGAACAAACACATGGTAAAATGCAATAATCTTAAAAGATTTTTAGGGCTGTCCCACAGAAGAAATTTATTTATTTTTGGACCAGAAAGCATCATTAGAAAGTTAAGTAGAAAGCTGCAGGACAGGTAGGAGATTTATCTTCTAGCAAAGAACATTCCCACAGCATGAAATGTTTGAAAATTAAATAAGCCACCCCCAAACGCAAAGTGCTCCCTGGTGTTACTCATTTTCAGACAGCAGCTGCAAGACTATGCAGCAGGAAGGAGGTAAGAGCAATTTCCACTCTGATTAGTATGTTGCACTGGGCAAAATTTCCTGCAAATATTCATAATCCTATTATTTAAATTGTTTTCTTACCAGAATTGATTCCAGTGCCCCTCACAAAACAATTGCTTAGTTCTGAAAGATGGCAACCAAGTAGATGTTTAGTTCCTACTTCACACAGTGCAAAGAGGAGTGTGAAAAAGTCCCAACTATCCCATGAGATAACTGAGAACTGTCTTGAGAGCCCTACCATTACACAGGTTAACGATGATGCCCGTGTTAATTGAGAGGATGGTTTTGGGTGAAAATAATAGACGTTGAATAGAGAATAAAGTTTCCCCAGTGAAGCAGATGCCAAAGGGGTGGTTTAACAGGTGTGACCTCCCAGGAATGAAGACCGCCACAGTCAGAGTCATTGAATGCACCAACAGCCAAGCACATGCTGGGCTAATAACAACCTGAGTTTGCACTAAAAATGTTAAGTTAGAATCCAGGCCAGGGGACAGACCAACCACTGCATTCTATATAGGATAAATCACATATGGATGTGCTATTTAATTTGGTGCATGATATTTTAAAACAGACACTGATTTAGCTTTGGTCTACAAGAAAGAGGCAAAACAGGAAATGGAGTGGACCCATGCCAGAAAGTGAATGGTTAGAGAAACTGAAGAAGATAAAGCTTTGGGAAGAAAATGTAGGTCTCTTAAGATATCTGAAGAATTCTCACATAAAAGTACTAATTCTATTAGCTCAGAAGACTCAAGAGCATTGGCAACAAGTGCTAACCCACAGAGGAATGAACCACCACTGCACAGCACCAGGTAGACACCAAATGTGGGAAATGGAATTAGATGGCAGATGTAGTCCTATTTTACAGTTTCCAATCATAGCTTGTCTCGTGTAAGACAGATGGATGATCATTTCCAGACAGGGAATCCCAATTATTTGGTAGTGACTCCAAGTCTACTTCTTGAGGTGTTTAGATCTATTTAGGTGAGAGGAAGGAATATCAATGATAAATCCATGGATTTCAGGAAATTGGTGTAAAGGAGCTGAAATATTGATAGAGCAGATGGGGAGGGGTCACCACTACCAGGCAAGAGTACAGTAAATAGAGGTACAGGGAAGGAAGAAAGCAGACAAAATCAGATGTGGAAGTTAGTATTTCCTTTAACAATTATTCATTAAGGGACTATAATATGATCTAGTGTCCTGTCTAAGATGATAATGATAAACAAAAACACCGAAGATATTCTAATTACTGGTTTAAGGCTCCAGATGCAAGAGAAAGACTTTGGTTTTCATATCTTGGAAGACTTCTTTAAAAAAATTTCCATCAGCTCACTAAAAAGTAAGACTTAAGATCATGCTAAGCACAAAAGAGAGCCATTTTTTTTTAATTTTATGGAATGCTCAAATCTTAGAAGAAATGTTTTCTTTTTATCACTTTTGTTTTCCATTTGGTACAGGAAACAAAAGTGATGTGCTACTAGAATAGTTTCAGTTTTATATTTTTTCATAGGTCAAAAAAATTAGAGAGTAGATAATTTCACTACACATTCATTATCAGGATAGTTCCTGGTCATCTTTGCAGACCGAGGGACTTTGTTAAGCATCATTAGCATCCAGATAGAACTTAAAGCTCGTAATCGCCTTGACAATTTCCACCAAGAATAATGACTTCCATGGAAATTAACAAGCAAACCAATTTTCCAAGTTTCCATTTTTCTTTCCCTTCTTCAATGGATGTATTCACCCTAAAGAATCACTGTTTTTTTGCCAGGATTGACAGCAATTATCCCACTTAGTGTTACATTAATATTAATATGAATTAGTATACATTACTTTAAGTCAATATTAATGGTTATACTGATGATATATTTCCCCATCTAAACATTTAAAAATCTTTCACAGCAAACTAAGTAAGAACATTTTTTTTAATTCTCTATTCTTTTTTTTTATTACTATTCATTTATATACACAATTAAATGATAGAACGTTTTCTCAGAAGACCTGATGTTTTTTCTGGAAGCCATAAAAGTTGACAGACCATTCTTTAGAGAATTGAAGGAAGTGGTATCAGGTTTCAGCTTTATAGCTAATCTTTCTTTATTGTTTAAATGCCAGTATTCTGAGCCAATTCACAGACCAGAGACTTTGTCTCTCTTGATTATTAAAGAATGTTATAGAAATTATTTTTATCACTATTTATTTTATTACAGGGAAATAATCTACACTCCTCAACCCATGTTGTAGATATTATTTAAATTTTATAGACTATCAAGAGGTTTCAATTACATTTATATTTAATGTAATTTAAATATTACAATTCAATTATCATAATGTTGCATGCAACCTTTCCTTTAGCTTACATTTGGAAGCTACATATGTCCACTTATAAACAGAAAAATTATATTATGATTCTTTATGACAGGATTATTTACCCTGCATTAAATTCAATTACATTGGTACCAACCAATGGCACAATGGTTACATCAAGCTGGACTCCCACTTAGTTGACCGCTGTTTAAGTCCCGGACCTGGTAGCTTAAAACTCATGCAGGGAGAGTGTGCATGCATGTTCAAATTCCTACAAGAAGAATAGAGGAGAAGGGACTGTGGTGTGGCCATCCTCCCTGGGGAGTGATTTCTTCCTTTCTGTTTCTCTGTCTTTCTCTGCCTCTCCAGCAAGCGCACATACCAATAGCAAAAATCTCTCTAAAGAAATTTTTTAATTATATTAATTACTCAAGGATACAAAACAGACCTGGCCACCGTGACTGGAACAGTACAGAGAAGGGCTTCTTCCTTAAAGCTCAACTGTACAGTGCACCGGGGATCACTCACCTGTACAACGCACCTGGGACCCCGCAGGAACTATGAAGAACCAGCCTACTGTGGCTGAATGCCTGAATCTAAAGACAATGGATATTAAAGGAAATACAACCAGCCCCCAGAACAAGGAGTCGCTGTCTGAAAACCATGAAACCAAAGTAGAGGCAAAATTCCAAGTTTATAACTGCTGGTGCTCTTTCAGATACATTAAAAAGAATTTAAGAACAATCTGTGTGGACAAAACCCCATCTCCCACAATGGGATAAGAGAGCAGAACATTACGAATTCCAAGGCACACCACTGTTCTACTGGATAGAGTGCCTTACCTTAGTAAGCAGGTGTGTGTGTCACAATCTCCGTTTACCTCATCCATTATGTATAAGTTACCGTGTGCAAGGTTCTGAGGTGGGCGCACACCTGAGAAAGACATCTTTTCTTCTAGGCTTTGTTTTCCGGTTTTAAGGATTTTTGTCCTGTCTTGAGCTGCCGATAGGTTCATGCACCTAATATTTGAACAGAATCCCAACCTGTTTACTGGCTTTAACTTTTTAACTTTTAAGCATATTTCCTTAGCATTTCTTTGATTTATGAAAGCGAAAACTACTCTTCTTATAGCTATACAGCATCAGCTAGGTGCTACTTTATAGTATATTCATTCTACTCAGAATTTCATACCTAAAGTCACACATGGATTCACAGATATGTATATATCAGCAGAGCTTGCCAATGAAAGTAGTTAGATTATTTAAGAAATTTTGTGAACCAACAAAATGTGTGTGTGTGGGGGGGAATGGGAAACAACTGTAGATACCTGAGATAGTGTGGGAGGAGGGTGGGAAGTGGCAGAGGGTGAGAAATAGGGGGAAAAAATATATATATATACACACATATATATATACATGAAACTAGAAATGAAAAATTATTGACGATAGCATGTATGATTAAGGCACTATGCATTATATTCTGGATGGGAAATCACATTTTGTATGCTGTGACAATGCTCAATGAATGAATGTAAATTAATTCAAAACAAAAAAATACAAAAATTCAAAAAAGTTCATTTTAAACAGGCAAGGGGGACAAAGGAACAAACTACTTTATTAAGAAACCGCTAGATTTCAAAAATTGCTTCTTTGCACAGATTCTATCACTTAACTATCATATCCATGAGAAGGAGGTATTTTTCTTCCGCTATACACAGAAATCAGCTGAATTTCCATGACTCTAAGTGGCATGTCCTAAATCACACGATTAGAAATTAGAACCCAGTTCTGCCTGACATTGAAGAACTCGTACAGTACAACGCCATGTCCAAACCAGCAATGCATAGGTGCCAAATAAATCACACTGGAAAATTGCCACAATAACACAAAATCGCACACCGCACAGGCTTGTGTAAGGATGTACGATCGAGATGTAGTTGCTAAAAGATGGGTTTTTTTGCAAGGCCCTTGAGAACTAAGTAGGCTCGGAGAATAGCATAGAGGGAAACTCTTCAGAAAGGGCCGTAGAGAAATAGAGATGAAAAATCAAAGGAGGGGCTGGCAAGTGGCCTGGTGGTTAAAGGCGCTGGACTCCCACATGGCCGACCACAGTTCAAGTCTCGGATCTGGTGGCTTGCTTTCTCACTTCCTCTCTCTCTCTCTCTCTCTCTTTGTCTCTCTCTGATCAAACTGAAAAATAATAATGATATAATAATAACTAAAGTTAAATTATTCTTATAAAAAAATCAAAGGAAAAGTCTTAAGAGTTGATTTTTGAAAATCAAACAAATTCTCAAACAAAGTCTCAGCCACACACAAGATGGGTTCAGTAAACTTAGTCCAAGCTGGCTTCCTCGTATACCTCTTCTGCCCTCCTTTGATCTCCCACATGGCGGCTGGGGAGTGAAGTTGGATAACACGGTTGCCTCCTCACTCCTGTTTATGAGGCTTCCCGGACTGTGCGGCCTTCAGGGTAAAGTCTCAACGTCTTCACCAGCCCACGAGAAGCCTACAGAATCCAGGTTTCTTTCCTTTGTCCCTCGACATTTCAGCCTTCAGGACACTCTTTTAATTTCTTAAAAGAAGCCATCTCTTTCTGGCCCAGGGCTCTCTGGAACACTGTCCTCTCTCTTAGAAATAGTCTCTTTCTTCCTTCCTGTGCACTACATTCAAAGCTTGTTTTTCTCTAACTTCTTTGAAAGCCGACATCATATATTTGGCTTGTTATCTGCTGCATTCACCAGATCTAACTGACTCCAATTTTTTATTTTTTCAGCCAATATATGTTAACTCTGCCTTATGACAGGCTCTTTGGAAAGGATTATTTCTGGGGCTTAAAACCTCTGGCACTGTCATGTTAACAGTTTTTCTCATCTCAGGAAGAGTTGGAATTTAAGGACTGTTAACTATTGTGCTCAAGCAAGATTTCTACATTTCTGGCCCCTTCTAAAAGATAAGATGAAAAGCTATATCAAGGGAAAAGACTATGCAATATATGTATTTAAAAAAAAAAAAGCAAACCACTATTTCAAACCCCTTTGTTGGGAAAGTATGATTGAATAGAAAGAAACCAGGACCAGATGGAGAATGAATGCCGTAGCTAAAGATTGCCAAGAAATATTAATTTCTGCCAAGAAAATATAATAAAAAGGGTCAAGACACTCCCGAGAAATAGTTGTCCAATTGGGCTCTCAAAGACTTGGCTGTCTAGGGAACAACCCTGTTACTGTCCTTCCCACTGCCCAGGTAGAGAATCCAGCTCTGGGGGCCCCTCTAGTTCTACAATTAAAGATATTACCTTTAAGAAGGGGGTAGATGTGAATAATGTGCACTTTAGCACCACTTTATATAGAAAATTAGATAATAAAATTCTGGCCAGTATCCTCCCTGAAATGCTTTGTGTATGTGAGTATGTGTTTAAGAGAGATTTTTACTATAGGGCACGTGCACTCACTGAAGAGACAGAGAGACAGAAAGTGAGAAGTCACCCCCTGGGGGATGGCTATGCCGCAATCTTTCCTCCTCCATTCTCTTCTCTGGATTTTGGGCACCCATGCACATGTGCCTGATGTGAGTTCAAGCTGCCAGGTCTAGGACTTGAACCTCAGTTGACTACATGGGAGTCCAGCAACATAACCATTACACCGTCTGCTGGTGCTGTCTTGTGATTTTTAATGCACTACAATAAAAAAGAATCAAAGTGGTCTTCCCCAGAGAGAAGTTGCCCTAATTTGAATAAGCCGTGGATTACTATGCACTTAGCCCATAGTAATCAATCCATAAATGTTAGTGGAATTAATAAACATATGTATTAACAGGTGATGTCAGACTAGTCAGGTATTTGAGAAATGACTTAGAGGTAGTAACTTGTTAAAGCTATAAAGACATTGAGTCATAAATCCTATATAAATACATTTTGTCCTGAAGATCTTGAGTAATTTAAGTGTATTTTCAAACATCTTGTTAAATCTTTTCAATCAGATAAATTCGTAATTCATGATGAACCATACCAATGCTTAGTATCACAGTTTCAATCTATTTCTGTTTTATAGTCTGAGAAGTATCAGACTTTACTTGGGTAATTTGATTCCTGAGCTATGTCTTTTATTTTTGTAGGAGATGGGAGAGATGTGAAGGAGAAACAATTTGTTACAGAAAGTTCAAGATATTTCTCAAAACAAGTAGGTGACAGAGATCTTGGTTAACTCAATTCTTAGAGCTCTTCTCTACACAGAAGTGAGAGACATGATATGAAATAATAAAGATTTTTCTAGAATGAGACCATTGCTTCTTTGTTTTTGCTAGTTTTGAGAAACTCCCAATATCACTTAAAAAATGTTTTTTCAGGAAAAATAACCAAGATGATTTCTTAGCCCCATAATATGAACATAATATCAACAAAAAGATGTTATTATATTTAGTGGTATTGGATTATATCTATAGAAGATCAAGGAGTCTTCTTTTTTTTTAAAGTTAAAATATTAAGACCGCTGATATTTATTGATTCAGGACTGATCCCAAGGGTTTTATTTAGATTAATTTATTTGATCTTCACCCCGACTCTAAAAAGTAGGTTCATTTGTTACCAGCCTCCTTTTACAGATGAGGAGCCAAACACGCAGAACATTTATTCATAGTTCTGTTGCTCATGGTTACCAAGATAGTGACATGGCCAAGACCTGATCTAATTCTACAATTAATAAGTCCATCATACATCATAGAAATTTCTCTTTCAGAAACAATATGGCTCTAACATATTATATTTTAATCCCCTTCGATATTTTTCCACCAGCTCATTTAGAAAATAAGATTGGACTACCATTTGAGAGAACAATGGGAAATATCTTTTTTAGAATATGTTAATTGACATATTAGGAAGAGATTACATATTCTTGGTTTCTGAAATAAAAACATTAATTTTCTAAGGTGAGAAAGAGTTTATTTGATATTTTAGCAAGTCACCTGAGATCAGGACATTACATTATCAGGTTAGCCATGTGAAATTGTTAGAACTACAAGTCCAAACTGGTTCAATATTGATCATTTCAGACAGTTCAGCCTAATGGTTCTCAGTTCCTATCTGAAATATTTCAGCTCAGAGTAGTTAAAGTGAACAATGGAAGGCCAGCTCGTGGAGTAGAGGTTAAGGCACCTGGAGTCACATGGCCAACCACACAGTTCAAGTCCACAACCTGGCACCTTGCAAAACACACCCAATGCTTGTGCATACATGTCCCAAATCCCAAAAGGAGGGCAAAATGGAGGAGCAGGAATTACGGTATGACCATTCCCCCAGAGAGTGCTTTCTCATTCTCTCTCTGGCAATACGTATGCTCTATGGCAAGAAAAACAAAAACAAAAAAAGCAGAAACCAAACCAAACAAACAAAAATGCAAACTGAAAACTACAAATCCAGAATTATTTAGAGTGGAGTGAAAGGGAGAAAAATCAGAAGACAAGACTCTTCTGTTCAAGAGACTCAGAATAAAATTATACAAGAAATAACCAGGGTCAATATAAGATGGTAAATAGTTACTGTCAGGTCATTGTGGTGTTGTCTATGGAGAAATCTATAGGAATTTGGATCTGATCCAGAACTGAGCCTTGAGAAAACAGGATTGACAGAGAAGGACCGTGAAGCTGCCGTAGGTGGAAGGAACACCAGGATAAAGGCAGACAGGTGGGACCAGCACAGAGCACAGACTGCAGGGTACAGGAAGAATGCAGGACTGAAGGGCGCAGAGCCCACAGGGCCACAGCAAGGCAGCGGGTGAAGAGAGAAGAGTTGAACCAAGAGGAGAACCCCGGGGTTGATTCTGCCAGAAATGAGAGAGTCTTTTCCAGAAAGATCGTGTTGATAACATCACACATGTCATTTTACTAACTAGAAAGATTAAAGTGGTAATGGACAAATGTAAGAGGCTTGGGGCAGAGAAATCGATGAAAGTCTAGTTAAATGGTCCAGGGAAAACCGTGTGGGCCCAGATCCGGGTGGTAAAAATAGAACATTTTGAATTCAACAAGTTGAATGTGACACATGGTTTGAAAGTCAAATAGGGCAAGATTTCTGATTTGACTTATTTGTGGAGTAGAAAAATATGTCTAAGATATCAAGCCTCAGTGATTAAGAAACATGGAGATTTTATAAGGAAAGTATATAAGATAGGGAGATGATTTATTGTAAAAGTATATAAAGCATTAAGTTTACTATTAGCTGCTGTCACAAGCATTGATTACCAAGAAATATACATACCCACAATATACATACATATACACACACACACTCACTATATGTATTTATGTGTGTGTATATATGGTCAATTCTTTAATCCATATGAAAGATAAGTATTACTATTCAAATTTTGTAAGTAAGGAAATGGAGGCTCCGAAAGGTTAGATCGGTTTCCCTGGCCCAGCGTGATGGCACTGTGGCAGCTCAGTGTTCGGCAACGCTGGAAACCATATAGAAGACTGGTGTCTGGGTTCCACATTGACTTGCATGGACCAGGCACTTACATACGTGCCTGTGACCCTTGCTGGCTGGGAAGGCTGTGGAGACGATCATGATATGAAACCTGTCGGGATACTTGTCTTTCTCCTCTTGCTCTCTTTCTGTGTCTCTTCTTCTGAAAAGAAATAAATGGAAAAAAAATTTAATAAATATAATTTTCCCAAAGTCACACAGCACTAAATATTATATGACTCTAAAAGCAAAGCCTTTGCTTTTTCATCTGTTTTACTCAAGTAGAATTCAAAATGACAGCTGGCCCTTCAAGTGACTCTGTTTTATTTATTTATTTATTTTTTGACCAGAGCTAGAATGAGAGGTGAAGACAAGATATTTGGCTTGAGGGTCTCAGCAGTAACTGAGTCATGGAAGTGGGTGCTCACATTATGGTCGAGGAATAGGGGAAGAAGAAAACAAAGCTAAAATCCCATGAGTTTCCCAGAATAAAGGTCAGAAAGTAGAGAGCAACAGGTCAAGAAAGACTGAGAGACTGAGTTCGAGAGAAGGAAGCACCAGGGCTCCTGGTCAGGTATGCACTAAGTATGACCCCAGGTAAGGAACAGGGAGCAGGAAGTGCTGCAGGCAGAGGGGACCACTGTGACAGCGGCAGTCGAGGGACACACTTGCAAGGTGAATGCCAACACAGAGGAGATATTTGGAAGAATAAGCAATGTGAGGCTCTGCAAGGGACACACTTGCAAGGTGAATGCCAAGACAGAGGAGATATTTGGCAGAATAAGCAATGTGAGGCTCTAGCTAGAAAAGGCAGTTTCTGCAAAGTGGAAGACCCTAGTGCCATTTTGTCAGATCAGGTCCCCCCTTTTATTTAATCAAGCACTTTTGAAGTGTGGGCTTCCCAGACTCTTAGTTGTTGCAGGTTGATGGTTGCTCTAGTTAGTTTGGGCTGCTCTAACAAAATACCAGACTTGGTGGTTTAAACAGCAGGCATTTATTCCTCATGGTTCCGAAGGCTGGGAAGTCCAAAATCAAGGTGCTGCCCAACTCGGTTCTTGGTGAGGGCTCTCTCTCTCTTCCTAATACGGTGGGGAGTCGGGAAAGGGAAACACAGCATGAGCTGTCCAGTCTCTTCTTACAAGGGCACGAATACTGTCATGAGAGATCCATCCTCGTGACCTCATCTAAACTTAATTACTTCCTGAAGGCCCCATCTGCAAATAAGGGGGAGGGACCATGCAAACATTGCTCCATGGCAGTGGTTGGGGCAGCTGTTGTTTGTGCCTGATTACAGAAGAACTTCTGCACTAGTATCTCATTAACCTTCCCCAGAGTTTGATTTTATAATAAAAATGACCTATTATCAAAACCTTCTATTGGGCTGGCCCCATGGCCTAGTGGTTAAGGGAGCCATATTCTGCATGGTCTACTGTGGTTCAACCCCCACTACAGTGACTTGGAACAGTCTGGACATGAACAGTGTGTGCGTGCCTAACAAGGTGGGGAAACAGAAGGGATTGTAGTGTGGTCATGCCTCACCAAGGGGTGCTTTCTCCCTCTCCCTCACCCTGTCTCTCAGTCTTTCTCTGGTGAGTGTGTGTACCTGCTATCAATGAAAACAGATGGACAAACAAAACCTTCTACAACCTTTAAATGTAAAAATTGCTAATACGAATTTTGGAAATAAGATTGCCACCTAGAAATATAAATTCCATCATGGGGGATATTTATGTTTATATCATGGCTGATGTAATAGATCCCCTAAGTTATAGGGTGCTGGGGTCAGCCTAATAGTCAGGTGGCTCAGGTGACTGGATGCCACATGACCAACTGCAGAAGGGATTGTGGAATAAGTATCCGCTCTGGGTTTGTTTTTTGTTTGTTTTTTTCCTTCTCACTTTCCTTCTCTCTCTGTCTCTCTCACTCACTCTCTGTTTGTGGCAAGTCCATACCCCCATAGCAAAAAAAAAAAAAAGCTAAATTATAGGGTACTGAAATATTAGACTTGAATTTCAGAAAGTGCTGAGGAAAACCTATTTCTCAACAATTGTTGACTCTTATGTTGACTCTGGCTCTTCCTTTCTTCCCTGCAGATCTACCACAGAGTAGAATAGCAGAAGTCTTGACTCTGTGAAGAAATAGAATTTCATAGTCCAGCCTCATCTCTGTGCTCATAGAGTGAAGAGCAAGTTGGAGACCCAGCTCAGAAGAGTACTGTACCCCTATCTCCGTGAGGCGAGCAACTTCCTGACTGTCATTTATATCATCATAAACAGCCCACTTAAGGGTGCCGCATTTGCCACAGCAAATGAATTTCAGGGAGCAGATATCCACATGGTTGGTACTCTGCTTCCTTGCTAGGAAGTGTTTCGGTCTCCTAGCAACCTTGTAGGGTTTTTTTTGTAGGGAAACCCAAGAGGGGTATGAAATTAGACGGCCATGTGGGTGGAATACCTGTAGAGTGCTCAGTTTTATGAAAAGCTTTCACTAAAAATTACATATATTATGCAAAATGCTACAGTAATGAGGTTAAGGTAGGAACTGTTCAACTCCTCCACAAGCAATTTAGGGTTCCAACAGTACCCGATAGCCAAGGACCTAAATGTACAGAAAAAAAGAAAGACCTATCTGGATGTCAGATAGGTTAATCTTTCATGACTAGGGAAAATTTTCTTCCTCAAAAAGAGGTTCTAGGGCATCCTGATCCAGGCTCTTCTTTTCTGAAAACCTTCCCCAACTTTAGGGATGGAGAGAAATAAAACATTTTCTCCTGAAAATAGACAAATTAAAAAAAAAAAATTCAGGAATACAAATATAAGTAGCGAGCCTGCAAAAGACTGCCCTTTGTGGATAGTCGCTGCAGTTGAAATCGAACCCAAGCCTGTGCAGCTCCTCCTGTGACCTGTTTTCCCATAGAGCATCTGAGGGTCAATTGCATGCAGGTTCTTGTGTTGTAACCCCACAAATCAAAGGTTAGTGAAGTGACCCCCTTGATCTGCATGTGATCATTCTACTCAGGGGAGTCCTGAGAACTGCTGCTGCATTTGTCAGGAAGTGCCCTTGATGGTGTCTGCCTTGCCTTCACTCACAGCCATTATCTTCCTTGTGTGGATAAGGAATTTGTGCTCCAAAGGACTCACAATGTTTTCCTCCAGCCCAGTTTGACACCCCTGTCTTAATTCCTTTGACTAACAAAGAAAAGCAATCTGTGTTTCTCAGTTGATTTATTTACATGTATAGTTTTCCTCAGTTTCTCTTTATTTCTCTTCTCAGCTAATTTTGTCAGATATACTGGGTGTCTGTGTATCCACAAAAGAATTGCAAACTGGAAATCTTCCAGAGCTGAACAGATCCGTGTAGAGCTTCTCTGTTGCAGGCGCTGTGCTGGGTGTTGGAGATAAGGTAAGAACGATAGACTGCTTCTGTCTTCAGGAACTTGAAACCGCTGGGGAAGAAAGACAAGCAATAAACATTGTAAATAAACATTAAAAATGAGTGCTATCAAAGAACACCTGTTAAAAATTGAAGTAACTTTTAGATGTTGGAGGACTTTCAATTCTGTATTTCCCTTACATCCTCTTAATGATGATGAATTGCTCGGTAGTATCCATATGCATTTTCAACTTTGTTGCAAACATACTTCAAAATCTATCAAAGACATACAATAGCAAGATTCAAGATCCAATGAAGAATGGTTAAAATTTTTGAAAATATTGAAACTAATATGAAATACTTTGGGACAGAAGGGGTGATCTCTCTCTTCTCCATCTCAGAGTTTCTCTGCACCCACATTGTATTTTTCTCCTGGACTGAGGATGGGAAATAGGAGAGATGGCAGTAACTGATGGTCAGGGTACTCCAGATGTCACTCACGTTTAGTTAGATTAGGAGTAGCTTCCTCACAAAAGTGTCTGCTGCACTAACCAAAGAACCGAAAATCGAATTGGATTTAGTCAAAATCACAAGCTCAAGCTTCCCGATCTTGGTAAGGGAGAAGAGAAGCGATGTGGGGTAGAAAGCTATTTAAGAGGCCTGGTACAGGGACCAGCAGATGGAGTCATTGTTATGTTTCTAGACTCCCACATAGTCGACCATGGTTTGAGTCCCAGGAAAGGTGGCTTAAACCTCATGCAAGGTGCCTATGTGAACGTGCCTTAGATCCCTAGAGGAGAATGGAAGAGAAGGGACTGCAGCATGGCCACCCCCTAGGGAGTGATTTCTTGCTTTCTGTTTCTCTGGCAAGCGCATAGCAAGCCTATAGAAAAATGTCTCCAAAAAAAAAAAAAAAAGGAAGAAAGAAAGCAGGAAAGAAAAGAAGAAAAAGGCATGGTGCACAGATAGTCTGAGACTATAGGATAACTTTCTTTCAAGATTCCTAAGCCAGAGTAAATCTTAGTTCTTTTGGGCCACTATAATAAAATGACATAAACTGAGTAACTCATAAACAACAGAAATTCATTCCTTATAATTTTGGAGTTTGAGAAGTTCAAGATTAGAGCACCGGCAGGTTATAGTGAGAGCTGCCTTCTTAGCTCCTGGGTGGCATCTCCTCACTGCGTTCTCACAGGGCGAAAGAAGCAAGACGCCTCTTCAGGGTCTCTTTTATCAGGGCACTCACACACTCATGGAGGCTCCACCTTCATGACCCAGTCCTTTCCCAGTGGGCCTATCTCCTACTAGCTTCACATTAATGACCAGGTTTCAGTGTGTGAGCAATGGGGAACCCGAGCACTCAGAACACAGCCGAGGGGGGCCAGGTCAGCTGTGCCCACTGTTTGCTGTTTCTGCGCCCCTGTCTCAGTGCGTTTTTGTCATTGTTACGGTCACCTTTCATCCCACTGCAGAAACCAAATGAGAAAAGGTATTTTCTCTGTGTGCTTTCTTGCAGTCAGATTTTGGACATGTGAGTCCCAAGGCAGAGACACGAAGGTGCAAGGCCAGGTGGAAATTCTGTGAAGCAGCCGTGATAGAACGAAGACCCTAACAGCACCTACATGACCGGCAGTTGGGGTGCAGAGCGATGGACTAGCACCATCATCCTAAGCAGAGCGGCCCTGTCCACGGACTCCCCTGTGCTTCGACTTCTGTGGTTATAACTCATGCTTCTCATAACATTCTGTTCACAACTTGTGATCTGTCACCTTCTAATAATTCTTTTCTGCTTAAGTTCATCTGAGTCAGCTTCTGTTTCTAGGCAGTCAAGAACTTTGACTAGTGTGGGCAGGAGGGAGGGTCACGCATCACGGGGGGAGAAAGATTATATCAGAGAGAATAGAAACCAGCTGTCGCTCTAGAAGAAAAGATTGGCAGGAATGAGTTCCCTAGCTTAGACCCTGAACCCGTGGGTAAACAAGGGTCTCTACAGGGACAGAGAGTTAGGTAGTAGCTCAAACGTGAATGGATACCAGGGCAGGTTAAATTTATGAGGTACCACCACATGTAGGCGAGCTATTTTCAGAATCTGCTTTCTTTAGGTCTAAGAGGACTTCCAATATACACTAGTTTATCGGTTCAATCTTTTACTCAATTTACTGTTATTAAAACTGGGATATGAGCCACCACTATTTTGTGGGCATATGGATAGAGTGACGGTAGATGGTACACAGGATGCCTGCCGTAGTGACAATTACAGATAGCCAGGCAGACCTGTAACGCCCAGTCATAGAGCTGACCTTCCTTAGTCAGACTCTGTCTTCACAAGTTCACCTGCCTGCTAAAATTTATGTGCAATGGCAAAATCAAATACAGGCTGCTTTGATGGTCATAAGTGAGCAGGCAAAGTGTTAAAAAGAAATGAGAGTCACCAGATGCACAAGTTCCCAGCTGAAGTTGAGCAAGGAGGTGCGTTGTCTTTCTGTTTGAGTTTCCATACAGAGATGACTTCCTGTGCTCATACCATTACGCGGTGACAGTTCCAGAACGAAAAGCAGATCATCCTGGCCGAGTCCATGCACTCTGTCACCTAACATGCTACTTTCGGATACTGACAACTAACGAATGACTTGTGAACTAGCCCCGTAGAGTGTACTAAGGGTTTTTGCACAGTTTACCCCAGTGCTCTGACAAGTGGTGGAGCAGGCAGTGCTGTGAACAGGGCATGCCACTGACCTCGGGGAGACAGACGTGAAGGGTACAGGGACAGAAAGAGGTGGAGCCAGGACCTCAGGTCAGTCTTCAACCCACAAGGTCAATGCACTTCCCTCCCCTGCCTTAGCCCAGGCTCTTCAGAACAGGCCTGCCCTCCCCCTACCACACAGAACCTTCCTGTTACCCTGGCGGCCCCATTCAGTCAGAAGTCCTCATAAAATAAATGGTGCTCCCTGAGCAGGCTCAGGGTTACAGCAGTTCCAGAAAGATGTTAAAGTTGCAGTTGGCAATTCCATGCTATTGCTTCCGACGTTGGTCTAAATGACCCAGGTGGGTAGTTTGCAGCCCGAGGCCTTTGCCATTCCTCCATCTGCTCCATGAGGTCCACACTGCAGTTTTTAATAGCAAGATCCTCCTTTTATGACTCGGTTTCCCTCAATAAAGAAAATATTCTCTTGTACACATTCACAAAGTGATATGAGCACAGGCCCACTGACTTACCAAGTGTATGCCAAATTCCCCAAATGTCAAAAGATGTAGCATTTTGCTTTTTTTTATTTTAATAAAAGAGATAGTTTAATCTCTTTGAAATGTCTTAAGTCACATTGTATAAGTTTTCAGAAATTTTTCCTGAATCATATTATTAAAAAGGTCGCAAAACGCCAAGTAACATTCTCCCACGGATTAAAATACATCAATGTCAATATTTTTTCAAAAGAAACACTCTGCTGCCTTCATTGGGGTATTTGAGTGCTGTAGATTTATTCGCCAAAGATTGATTTTTCTCACACTAGGTTTTACTGTGTTCGAATATATCTTCTACGAGCAAAAAGCGCTGACTCACACCTTCTTGAAGATTTCCCTTATCACATTGCGTGAATGCCTTAAAAAACTGTATTGTACCTCACAAAGGTGTCCAGCAATTAAATGTAAATAAGGCATTATAAAATAAATCAGATCTTTAGAAGGAGAGAAAATATACCACTGAAGGTATTGGTCAATAAACCTTTTCCCTTCCACTCTTTCTCTAGACTTCCCACGGTGTTTTAAAATGGCTATTTAATGCCATTCTGAGTAAAGAAAAATTAAAAATGTTTCAAACCGTGAAAAATATTGTTTAATTATAAAAAAGATGATGTATTCCTTCTAAAATATTTTTAAGATGCAATAAAATTGCCTTTGGGGTAGCCTTGGGGGCAAAGGAAATAAGGCTCTCCACTGGGAACCAGCTTCGGAAGCTCTGTGGCACAACGTACAGCAGAAAATCTCAAACTCCAACACAGCAAGAAGTTTGAGCATTTACAATTCATGTCTGCTGGGGTAGGAAGATGGGGAGGATGCTGCGTGGCCAAGAAGCCCTAGTGGCCAACACCAGTGGTCTACCTAGGCTCGTAGCTGTGCGTCCTTTGCTGCCACCACTCACAAGGGTCCCCAGCAAGGGAAGCTACTGTTACACTCTCTTTCCTTAAGGGTAAATCCTATTAAACTTATCCTAGGAATATGGCTCTCACTCTTCTTTGTGTCAATAATTTTAATAATTTTTATCTTTTTTTTTTTCCCAGAGGGTAAACATACTGGCCAAAGAGAGACAGAGAGAAAGAGAGAGGGAGATGGAAAGTAAGAAATCATCCCCCCAGAGGGATGGTCACACTGCAATCCTTTCTCCTTCCTTTTCCTCCCAGGATCCTGGGGACCCATGCACACACACCTGGAAACTCCTGATGTGTTTTCTAAGGTGCTGGGGCTGAAATTTGAACTGTGCAGTCAGTCACAGGGTATCTGGCTCCCTTAGCTATCAGGCCACGGGTCTGGCTCCTGGCTTCCTTGTGTCAAAATTGAACCATATTTCCACCAGGCGCTCACTAAGTAAGGATGGGCAGTGACATCTCTTCATTTCCCAAGTGAGACCAGATGAGTAAAACTCTGTTAGGGCCACAAGAGGGTGAAGTCCCATCACAACTGGAATGGCCAACTGTCCAGGTTTTCCAAGAACTGACAAGACTCCCAGGATGGGATGAGGGGCCTTCCATGTTAAAGTTGGAATGTTCCAGGCAAACTGAGAGAGACGATCACCCTAAGTCTCACTCACCAATTCCAATTTCACAGAGTTTGTGACAGCCTCTGAGTATCTCTGAGTTTTCCATATTGAGTAGTTTATGTGGTAAAAAGGAATTTACTCAAATTCCACAGTTCTCACATTAACAGTTACAGATTGGAGGGCTGGAGGGTGGCATAGCAGTAACAGAGCTCCATGAGGCTGGCCCACTGGGAAGGTTCCACTTTGCATCTGGAAACCTCCCTGAGCATGCTCAGTGCACATGTGTTCCTGATCGTCTGGATCTGGCTGAAGCTGGGGTGGATCACGGTTGAAGTTGAAGCCTGTCTATCTGTCTCTGTCTGTCTGTCTTACTCATGGAGGAAATACATAGACCTTTCTTTTTAAGCTGCAAATATGACCTTTCCTAAGAATCTTTTTTATCTCTTTTACTTTTCAAAGATACAGACATTGTGAAATGGTTTTATATATATATATGTATGTGCATATATATGTGTGTGTGTATATATATATATATATATAGCTGAGTTTTCCATATTGAGTAGTTTATGTGGTAAAAAGGAATTTACTCAAATTCCACAGTTCTCACATTAACAGTTACAGATTGGAGGGCTGGAGGGTGGCATAGCAGTAACAGAGCTCCATGAGGCTGGCCCACTGGGAAGGTTCCACTTTGCATCTGGAAACCTCCCTGAGCATGCTCAGTGCACATGTGTTCCTGATCGTCTGGATCTGGCTGAAGCTGGGGTGGATCACGGTTGAAGTTGAAGCCTGTCTATCTGTCTCTGTCTGTCTGTCTTACTCATGGAGGAAATACATAGACCTTTCTTTTTAAGCTGCAAATATGACCTTTCCTAAGAATCTTTTTTATCTCTTTTACTTTTCAAAGATACAGACATTGTGAAATGGTTTTATATATATATATGTATGTGCATATATATGTGTGTGTGTATATATATATATATATATATAGAGAGAGAGAGAGAGAGAGCTCACCCAGAAACCTAAATGTCCAGGTCTTTCATTTATTGGCCCCCACCATATTCATTGTTGAAATATTGTACACAGGGCATTGGTGAGTAGAGATTACCCTGGGAAAAGAAAAGCAAAGAAAAGAAAACTTGGAGATGAGGAGGGCCCTTACACTGAGGCAGGCTGATGGCACCATGCTCAGGAAGAAAAGCGCTAAGGAATAAATTCTCTGCTTGCATTTCACAGGGGATTCCAGGTCTCCGCCGGCAGGAAAACTTTTCATGCATGCGAAAGTTGCACTTGATGAAAACTGAGAAATAGAGTTTTGTACTCTATTTTCAAATAGATTTTTCAACTTCAAGGTGGCCCGAGTTTGGTGGACAGGACAAACTGGGATAATGTAGAAAACAGTCCCTGAGACTGAACTATTAATACTTCAGTGGGCACAAGCTCAGAAACAAGCTGCAAACGCATTCAGAGACACCTTCGGAATGTAGTTTCCACAGTCTACGAATGGGGTTTCAGAGGGTCTGGCATGTGGGTAACAACTGTACATTTTGTGACTCACTAAAACCTAGGTGCGATTTACCCTGGGGGCCTTGCCCATTCCATCCATAAGTGGCCACATCTGCAGAAACCAGTTTTTGCTGCAGCTGGAATATCAGCTGAGAAAGCTCTGCTCACAGGGTGGTTCTGACCACCCTGTACCACAGTAACCTGATATTTCTGATAAGACACCATCTTGTTTCATATCAATCACATTTTCCCACCACGCAGTATGTACTTTCATAGCTCCAGAAACTGACAAGAGAAAATATAAATTTAGCAAGAAAAAGTTCTGCTACAAAATCTGCTATGAAATAGAGCCCTTTTTGGTTGATGGGTTTAGCCACCTTACACAAATTGAGTGATTGCCCAGAAAATATGCAGTGGTGTCGTCAACGTACTCTTCCCTGATAGATCAAGGGCAGGATGTCAGCCAGTCATTTTGGGAGTCACAGAAATTAGAGATGGGGCAGATCACTTGGTACAGGCGCCTTATCAGGAGATGCAGGTTGTGAGCAGCATCGAGGAAATGACTGTATACTTGCAAATGAGGGCTTTATCATATGTCTCACCGGCTCGTTGTAAGAGCTCCCTGGAAGCCTTGGCATAAGTAAAACTTCACCTCTGCATCCTTCTGGAAACATTTATGAGGTAGGAAAGTAGAAATCAGCTTTGACATGAATATCAATCTTGACTGTCTTCCAAGACTGAAGTTGATTTATTTTTCTGGGAGAGGCCCATGAGAAAGAAAACGATACTTGCTTAATACTAGGTCACCTTCTGCAGTCTCTAGGGATGGCTCACTGTAACATGCTTATTTGTTTTTCATGTTATCTTATTATATAATGTAAAAAGTAATACTTCCACAATCTTCTAAGGAAAATTCAAATAAATGTCCATAAAAAATAGTTTTGTGGTCTAACTTTTACTTTCACTCACATTATTTTAAATCAAAATTAAAAAAAAAAAATTTGTGAAACTGTAATGTTTACTTAGCTGCAGATTCTCCTTCTTGCCAACATCCAATTTGCTCTAAAAGGAAATAAAGCAAAAATATACATCAAATTAATTATTCCAGTAGGTCCATTGTTAGGTCTAAGGGATGCTGTTAATAACGGAGGGGCCAGCAGGTGGTGTGGTGGTCAAGGTGCTTGACTCCCACATGGCTGACCATGGTTCAAGTCCCAGACCTAGTAGCTTAAAACTCATGTTAACCATGTGTACTTGCATGCCAAAAATACCAAGAGAAGAATGGAGAAGACAGGATGGCGACATAGCCATCTCCTCTGGAGGGTGATTTCTCACTTTCTTGCTTTTTCTCTCTGGCAAGTGTATACACCCTATGGCAAAAAACTAAAAAAAAAAAAGGAAGAAAAAAGTGGAGAATATTACTCTTCCTCTCCTTCATGAATTGCCTTCTTTGATGTACAATAAAGAGGATTTTTTTTCCCAAAAGTTATGATTTGTCAAAACACTCTGGAAGCCAGCTTTTCACACTTCTTAATATTCTTAATAATTACAATCCAAAATCTCTATCCATTTGATGTCTGCACCCTGTCTTTATTCCTTAATACTGGAAAGACCAAGGAGGAATAGCAAAAAATGAACCATTTGTATTAAGTAGCACTGATCTCCAAAGACTTGAAAAAGTTTGATGGCTTGTGATAGGGTGTCAGAAGTTTAAAGAGATAGAGTCATCTATTCATTCATCAGACATTTCTCCAGGAGGACATATTGTATGTCAGCTACTGTACAAAGTGTCAGAGAGTGAGAAATAAACAAGACACATAGAAACCATGAAAACAATTTGTATTGTGTTGGTGTTAATGTTTAGCAGTTCTGCAGCCATTCTGAAATTAAGAAGTTTTTAACGAGAACCACCTAACCAAGTGCTGAGTCATGGGGAGACCTGTTGGAGGAATGGTCAGATGAGAACTACGGGGTGGGTATTTGAAGGACTCAGGCTCAATATTTAGGGCAACACAATTAATTCTGATTGAATGGAATGAGGGATGATTTGTACCTGCTTGGATCTTAGATCTATAATACCGAGGACATGTTGAGTTTTTCAAGACAATTTGATGGTATTTGCTGTCTCCCTGCAACCAGTTAAAGAGATGAACACCCTTGTCCAGCCTCTGGCACTCATTTTATTGACTGTGGGAAGAAGCAGCGGGACTCAGTTGACTGGTAACAATGAGAAAGGTATAACAGAAGCTACCAATCACTTGTGTATTAAACTACAAATTATTAAATAAGATCATTCTCCATAAGTTTGAGAATAGTCTTGAAGTTTTTCCTTTCCTATTTTACATATATTTGCATATACAGATTGATTGCTAGATACATAGATTTTTTTTTTTTTGCTGCCTTCTCTAAAAGTTAAAGATGTTTTCAAAGATGCATTTGCTATATGTATTGGAATTTTATGTTTTTTTTCTATCTTGTTTCCCATTTTTAGCCAAAGAAACAATGACTATTTTCATTTATTTTAAACAGTAAAAAACTGACATTTTTCTTTATAGTAGTAGTGAAAATAGAGTATGTCAAGAGACTTCTTGAGCACAGATGTGGTTATGGATGACCTCTTTCTATTCTTGGGATGTTCCTAAAGAAGCAGTCAAATGAGGTTAAGTTGGATCATATGGCATTATCTGAGCAAAGGCGATCTAGAGTAAATATTGCACTCATGTTGAGGGTTGACGGCTCATGGTCATGCCAAGGTGTGGAGTTGTCATTAGAAGTCAAGCTCCATTAAGCCAGATGTTCCCAGAAGAGTAATTTGCATATTGTTGAGGTAGGAAATTACTTTGATCTAATGGTGGCCACTAAGAGCACAATGAAAAGAAATATTTCTGTCTCTTGCTGTCACATCAGTCTTTCCCACTGTGGTTATGAGGACTGGAGTTAAGGAAGCAGGTGGAAGTTGTCTAAAACTTACATTATCAGAAAAACCAGATGTAAATGGGCCTGAACACAGCTGTAACTCACCTGATCACCCGATGAACAGCAATGCATTGTATCAGATGGTGAAAAGAAGGACCAAGAGTGGATGTCATTGATGGGGGGACCAATTTAATTCCAAAGGAATAGTGGATAATTTTTAAATATTGAGTGACTCAAGTGTACTTACTGTCTACTTAGTCTTTACACCCTTTTTATGAATTATTAGTATGAGGGCACTTCAAAAAGTTTTAGAAAAATTGCAATGAATCTGCTAGTTTATTTTACTGCAAAAAAACTTTAAACTCCTTGAATAGTTTTCTCAATACACATTTACCGTGAACTTTTTGAAGATCCTTAGTATGTATACACTCTTCTTACTTCATATCTAGCAGTTCAAAAGTTTCATCTACCCTCCTATGTATCTATTTCTCTCAGTTTTCTTTTTAAAGTTTATTTATTTTCAGGAAATAGAGAAAGGTATCATTAATAGAGTCTCACAGACTAGCAAGTGTCATGGTGTTTAAGGTGTTGGACTTTGACATGGATAACCATGGTTTGAGCCCCAGACCCGGTGACTGAAAACCACACTGGGTATGTGTGCATGCATGCCCAAAATCCCAAGAGGAGAATGGAGAAGGGATTATGCCATGGCCATCGCCCATGGCGGGGGAGATTTCCCACTTTCTCTCTCTGCCTCTCTTAGTTGATCACATGCACTATATGGCAAAAAGGAAAAGCTATACTGGAGGACATAAAAGCAGTGAAAATAGTTAGTGATGATAAGACAGTGTGGAACAGGGCAGGAGATGAGAAGAGTATAGAGAAGAATAGCAAGAGAACAAATAGAGAGGCGTGACATTAGTGGGTTTCAGATATGGTTTATTACCTGTAGATGATGAAGTGTATAGTATTCTCAACTGGACAGGTCTGAGAAGTATTTCATATTGAGTAAAGTCTTTTTACAAGCAAAATGATAAATACTGATTGAATGTTTAAAAAAATAACTGGAATAATAATACTAATCTGGAAAAAAATGAAAAGCTATTGGATGATGATGATGGGTATTTTAATGTCTTTGTATTGACTGATATGAATGGTATTCCTTCTGGAAAAAGAAATGTAATACACTGTCAAGTTATATGTGATTCAATGTAATATAAACAAGATTATGATAATAATAAAAATATCAAAAGAAAAAGAAAAGAAAAAGCTAAAAAGAAAAACAAAACAAAACAAAACAAAACAAAACAAAAAACCCCCCACAAAACCAGAGTCTCACTATGCCATAATCTACCCTTCCAGTTTCTTGTTAGCCAAGGTCAGAGGCAGGTGCAGAAGTGTCCAGTATGTTCAGGTCAACCTGGAATTGGAATCTGGGCCTCTCAATGGATTCAGTATCATGCAGTGGAGCCAGCGCCACCTGCATCACCACAATGGGGCTTGTATTGCTAAGTCTTTAGTAGAATGGAGTTTTCCTAAATAATACATGCAAAAGAATCACTCAATAAGCATTGTTGAAAGAATGAATGAATAAGTGAAGGAATGGTCTTGGTATAGCACATGGTGTCTTATAGAGAAATCCTTGGGCTCAACCACTCTGGCAGAAATGATCAGGCTTGAGTACAATGGCTGAGTATGGAAACTTAAAAAGAGTTGAATCACACAGTAAGTGATGCCATTGCTGTCCAAACCCTTCAAGGCCTCCTTAGGTGTTGTTCTTAGCCATTATTGCAAAGCTGCACCATTTCAAAAGTGATACTTTGAAACAAGCACAGTATTTGTACACTAGTGAAATTTCAATTACATTTCCAATGGACTATTAAAAGCATATTAAATTTTCTGAGTGTTAAGTGCTGACATATAAACAACTTTAGGTAGAAGAAAGAGGCCTCAAGATAAATGTTTGACTTCCTGCAACCATAGTATGTGCAATTCAAGTAATTAATTAGACAAATATAAAAGCTATATGTATGTGTATTTGTACTCCTAGTTGGTAGACTTGGTTATAAAAATAATAGTCTGAAATCAAACAGTTCTTACTAAACAAATACAATGCTATTACTGACCCATTGTATTTTAGAGCTAAAACATATTCATTCTCTGAACCAGGGAGCACAAAATGACAATTATTTCATATTTTCACCCCAGTCTTTAAGTAAATAAGTACAAAACACAGCTCTAAGAAATATCATATCTAATACAGATTTTTTATGGCTTAGATATGTATTCTTTTGCCAAAGTAGAACCCATGCATTCACATGGGTGTGTATATATTAGCTATGAGTGTTACGCTCATGTTATTTTCACATACTTATATATTTAAAGTAACAATAGCTAAACAATTTATGCTACCATCACCTAGCAGCCATGTGAGGATGAAGCATTATTTAGAATCTACTTTTCTAAAACTCAACAGTTTTTCACTAAGACCACATTTGATTTGAAAGATTATGAAGGAATATATTAAATTCTTAAGCAGTAAGAAAAAAGTATTTGTGGAATTTATAGAACGCATTTACAGGGAAGTCTATGAAGAGTGATGTGAAGAAAGAGAGATTAGCAATTAAAAGCAAGGCACTTATTGCTGGAGACCAAAGAAAAAGTGGCTAAAGGAGGAGGGAAGAGGTGACCTCCTTATGATTGCTCAAGAGAACAACTGAGTAGCTGCCAGGTTGGATATAAGAGTGTGAGAAGAACATGCCAGTTGACAAGAGAAAGATAACTTCTAAGAAAAATGCATAATCCAGGGATGGGTTCATTTGGTTTAAAAAGGGAGGCTAGTTGAAATAGTTTTGTTATCTTACCTGAGTGCTTTTTGTCCTTTCCTTTTCATTCAGTTTAAATGATAAATTTTTAACCAAGATGGCACGAGCATGTTAAAATGCAAAATTTTAGACAAATCAAAATTCAATAAGGTTTGTTTGAACAAAGGGTGAGTGACTCAAATTGGGCAGCCTCTCAGAAAATGGTTTCCAAGGAACTCCGATAGCCACGTGGTCATGGGGTATATAAGTTTGCGGAAAGGGGAAGTGACATCAGTAGGAAAAGGGAAATGATGTACCAAAAACAAGAGTGAGGGAATGAGGTTTGGAATCATCGGATTGGACGGGAGGCAGTGTGAACAGCCCAAAGGGTGGGCTTTCTGTGACTGATTGAAGGGTGGCTGGCTGGTGTGATTGGCTGTAACTTAGTAACTAGCTCAGGAAAACAGCCTAACATGTATGATTTGGGCTTATCCATAGGAATACAAGTGTGGGAGTACAACGGCCGTTTAGGCCAAAAGAGTTTAATTTAACAGACATGAACAGAAGAAATGCTTTGAAGACAAAGATGTTTCACCTTAGCATTTCAGCATTTCAACTGCTTTACTCCTGTTACACACTTAGGTTTTAGGTTTGTTACAGATATATTGATATAGAATATAATTTATAGTTAATCATTATACTTCTTTACAGTGTATGACGTGCTTTTTCCCAGCATGATTATGGGACATATGAGTCAGGACAAAGAAGGTCTGTTGCTTCTGACAGTGTCATATTGCTGGTGTATAATTTTAACTTTTAGTGCTTCTGTCAAACAATTGTCAATTCTATGGAGCATCTCCATTTCCAGAGACTGTTGTTAAAAAGCAAGCAACAAGCACCTAGTACATTGGACCCTGTGGGCACTCAATAAACACTTGTTTCTTAACTGCCTGGCTGGAAATGTCTTCAGGAACACAGGCAATAAACTCCATTGCCTTAAAAATAACAGATGATGGATCTGGGAGGCATTCCTCGGGGCCTTGTTAAATACATAACTGATGCCAGGAGACACTTGCACCTTATACCTATTCAAATCAGTAATCCTTTGGTCATTTGCCAACCCACGGCATGTGTGGGAGAGAATGAACTCAAGCCATGTTGATTCCCAAGCATCAGCGATATGTCAAAGATCAGAAAAAGGCAGCCACAAAGGGGAAAGAAGTTGATAGTTGCAATCTAGATTGCAAAAGTGATGGAAAGCCAACGGGATGAGATGTTGTGAAGTAATAATAAACTTGGACAGAGTTTGAAGTGAGGAGTTAATCACTTAGTCGTTAGGAATGCATGGGGAGAGAGTAAAAGACATTAGGAGTAGGTACATGTGAAAAAAAAAAAGAGTATCATCCATATTCCTGCCAGTGTTATCTTTCTAAAGTGTATGTTTGATCATGTTATTTCTTTTCTTAAAATCCTACAATTAATAAAAAAATGAAATTTGACAAAAATACTGAGTCTGGGGATAGATGAGGCCTTCTACACAATGGAAGAAATAAAGAACAATAGACTGAACTACACTCATCTTTCATTTTTTTTACATAAAAGATAAAGTTAAAATAAAAATAAAGAATGTAGTTTGCTGACACTCAATGTTAAGTTGTTAGTATATAAAGTACGTCTAGGAATATTAAGGAAGGGTCAGCAGGTGGTGTGGTGGTTAAGGCAGCTGGATGCCACCTGACTGACTTCATGGTTCAAGTCCCAGACCTGGCAGCTTGAAAAAAAACACTGGGAATACATGTGTGCATGCTCAAAATCTGAGAGGACAATGGAGGAGAAGGGATTATGGCATGGCCAACTACTCTGGAGGGTGATTTCTCATGTTCCCTCTCTGTCTGTCTCTCTGGTGAGCACATGTACTTTTATAGCAAAACAAAACAAAATGAAAACAAACAAAAAGCAAACCTAAGGAAATTACTAAATGCTGGCACAGAAATGAGAAAACAAAATGAGGAGAGAATTCTCAAAGTAGGGACCAACAGTTAACGTAATGGCTATGTCACTGGACTCCCATGTAGTCGACTACAGTTCAAGTCCCGGACCCAGCAGCTTAAACTCACGCCAGGCGCGTGTGTGTGCATGCCCAAGATCCCGAGAAGAGAATGGAGGAGAAGGGATTGCAGTGTGGGCATCCCCCCTGGGGGGTGATTTCTCGCTTTCTGTCTCTCTGTCTCTTTCTGTCTGTCTGGCGAGCACGTGTGCCTAAAGAAAAAAAAAAAAACTCTCAAAAAAAAAAAAAGAATTTTCAAAGTAGAAAATGCATGTAACTAACTTTTCTTTTTTTTAAGTTCAAGCTTTAATTAGAACACTATAAATTAAATTTGAATCTGCCAAATTAGCAAAGATTTATTTTTAAAAATAAGAGCTTAGAATACTAGTCACATTCTCTAATGGAAGAAGATGAGCAGGTTCTTTTACATAATCAGAATAATAATGTTTTAAAAATTCAGTCCCTTACCTCGGCCTCTTCAGGTATCATCCAGGTCTCTCCGTGATGAGGGCCCACTCACTGTTCTAGATTTTCTCATACATGGCTGCCTCTTTCCCATGTACTGTTCAGCCAAACTGGGTTCTGCCCCTCCCCAAATGTGCCATGTTTTGTCACATTCCTGTATTTGAGGACACCCAGACTAGAATGCATTCCAGGTTTGCTTGCCTGCAAAATTCCTATGGTGAACCCCTCTCCTCATCCCTCCTCTTGTAAATCTTCCCAGCAGCACTGCCATTGCCCACTTCCTCCACAATCACAAAGAAATGCTCACTCTCCTGCATCTGAATTACATTTCTTTCATACCCTATTTTATACCATATGTTTTAATCTCTTCTGTTGCTAATAATAGAAATACCGAATCTGGGTAATTTATAAAAATACAGATTTATTCAGTCAACAGTTTGAGAGCGAAGGTCTAGGGACCACAGCTGATAATCTTTCAGCAGAGGCACATGCATCTGTGTCCATGTGTCTATGTTCTGGGTTCAAATCCTTGTATCATAAACCCATCAGGAGTTGGTCATGGGTCCCCACCCTATGGACCTTAATTCTGTTCTCCCCACAAAGGCCCTACCTTTCAACACCACAGCCGGAGTAAGTTTCTACCCTCTTAATCCCATCACAACCCAGTTTCAAAATATGAGTTTCGGAGGGACGCTCAAACCATAGCACCAAATATTAATAGTTTATCTCAATGTCCACATTCTCTTATTTAAATTATAGATTCTTTGAGGACAAAGATGGCATTTTAATCATTTCTATATTCAAAGTTTCTATCATAGCACTTGATAGAAGAAATTGTTTGCCAATGAGTTGAATTAAAACTTTCAAGCCTCTCTTACCTCCCTCAGGGCAATGTCCATGTATATGCAGCAAACAAAACTTTAAACCATAATCATTGTACATACACATGTACTCACAGACACATATACATACAAATAGTTTCTCCATAACTGCCAAATTTAGGTACTGGTTAACTGAAACTTCTATAATTGCAATTTTCACCAAAGTACTTGAAAATGTAAAAATTATATTATTTAATTGCTACATATACATAAAAGTAAACCCTTCAAGCTCAAGAAACCTAATGACTTAATTTTTTTTGTTTTTTACTCTGAAAATGCCGTCAGGGAAGAGTATTGTAAGTAGACTTAATGACTAAGTAAATAGTGCTGTAATAAAAGTCCAGTACGTGAAGCCCTCGTCTCTGTCCCTCAGCCCCGTGACTTGCTCTTTCAGGGAGGCATACTCAGTGATTTTTACCCAGACCTTCTTTCTCTTATTTCAGAAAATAATTTTTCCTGCTGTATGAACAAATTTTGATCACACATTTTATTTCACGTTGGTCACCAAGAAACTTTTACCCTGATCTTTACATTGTTAGATATCCAGATCTGTTATTCTATTATAATCTAGATAGTATGCATTTCAAGATGTGATTAAGAAGACGTGCTCCAAAATCTTCCTTTCCAAGGATTTTTGGGGGACGTGTCTATATAAAATCATATTCCACCAGTGAAGAATTCTGCAACTATCCTTTTTTGGATATTTTTTTTTATTTTTTTTTTTTGCAATAGGGCACATGCGCTCACCAGACAGAGAGAGACAGAGAGATAGTAAGCAATAAATCACCCCTCAGGGGGGATGGTCACGCCACAATCCCTTCTCCTCCATTCTCCTCTCAGGATCTTGGGCACACACACACATGCTCCCGGCATGAGTTTTAAGCCACCAGGTCTGGGACACGAACTGTAGTCGACTACATGGGAGTCCAGCTACATAGCCATTACGCTAACAGCTGGTCCCTCCTGCGATTATCTTGGCTTTCATCATCCTAGACATTTTAGAGAAAGAAAAAAAAAATACTTCCTAAAGTATACATTATTCTTTTTTATATCTGTAAAAAAGAAATAAATAAATTAAAATGTTCTTGATAAATTCAGGGTCATCAGAAGGAACATATTTTGTTGTTCTATGCTCTAATCCCACAAAATGTATTATCAGGTAGAAATCCATCAATAGGTATTTTAGAATCTGTCCCTACACCAAGGAATTCTAGATTATTGTGCTTTTAGGCCTCTCTAGCCTTCTCTGTTTTCAGATGAAACTTAATTTTGCTCTTCCTAAATCAGTCTTCAGTTCTCACTATTCATAGCAAATTAAATTGTATTTTTCTGTATTTGCAACTCAGTCAATTTTGGGATGACTCAGGGTACCTTAATTCCTCACTCTTGACACAAGTGTCCCTTGAGTTTATTTAACAAATTTCTCAGGATATGCTGGTGTGGCTAAAGCAGGCTGATCCTTAATCAGTTGGGTCTTTCAGGAATCTGACTGACCCGAGATAAGAGGCAAGTGACTTCCTGGAAGGCAACTCCTGAGAAAGGCAGGGGGCAGGAAAGCGGGTTGGTTGAGGAGGTCCCAGAACACAATGCAGATCTGACAGATCCTGGCCAACCCACCACAGAGCTCTGAAGCAAAGAACTCCCATCAGAGAAATCCTAGGCTGTCCAGAAATGACTGGGCCCTCATGTCCTGGGAAATCTGACTGGAGACTTCTTGGAAGAGTGGAGCTTCAGCTTCAATGTGGAGATGAATTTTGATGGCAGTGACAATGGGAGGCTGTCAGCTGATTGCACTCATGCCACTGAAGGGCAAGATTTCCTTAAAGGGAGACAAAAAGAGTTCCCTCTTCTTGGCTATACTAGTGCATTTGCCGTAAAGAGATATGAACGACACTTCTAATCTCTTGCTGTTTCAGGCAGTGCTAAGCCATTCTTATGGGTGCAGGGATATATTTTGAGTAATTTCTTACAAATGAATGAAAAGTGTGTTCATATCAGGACCATTAAAAGAGATGACTAGCTGAATTCTATCCACTTAATAAAGTAGATTAAGAGACTGAGAGAGTAAATTTAAGACTTATACCATTTGTGTGTTTCCTGTTTTTCTAATATCTTGAAATTTCTGTCCTATGTAAGAATTTATTATACTTTTGGTTTATAGATATTCTAAAACTGCCTTCTTTATTTTTGCTTTATTTGCCAGAGTGTACATCTGAGACAGATGTATTATTATTTTTTTAATTTGCTTGAGTACATGTGCACTCATAGAGAGAGAGAGCCCTCCAATGAGATCTTCATCCCATTCTTCATCCCCAGCTTCAGCCAGCCATGGATTGTGGGCACTTTTTTCAGGGAGATCCTCAAGTATGAATCCAGAACCTTCCCATCCACATGGGGACCCTGTCAGCCTCAGGGAGTGTTGCATTACTGCTGTGTCACCCTCTGACCCCAAGAATTAGCTCCTAATAAATTCTCACTTATTGCCTTCACAATGATTACCTTTTGCTTTTTAGCTTCTGGTACTATGAGTATTTCTAGTTTGAGAGTAGTCTTCAGTCACTCAGTCTTATCATACCCGGTACACTTGATCCTCCCAACCTGCTTTGCATGCCTTTTAAAAAATGTGAAAGCTGAAAATCAGTGGATCCATCAAGCTGTTCTCTTTTGACCACTGAGAGTTTAAAATCATTTTACCTTTCTCAATCTTAGTTCCTTCATAAACACCAGTCTGAATCATTGTAAACCCTGTAAGCCAAAGTTTTAGCTTTCTCCTGGGATGCCGCAGGAGATCTAAAAAGATGTGACAGGAAAAGCAGGTCTTCTTTTTTTACATTTTGCTTTGAACTAAGCAGTTATCCTTCAGACTTTTTTATTAGGTCTTGTATAACATGTTACACATTGGCTAGCTGAGAAAATTTGAAAATTAGTGAGCTACATGACTTTCTTAGGTCCATTTCAACTCTCACATTTTACCATCTCTATTTCTTCTGGGTTTTATTTCTCCAATACACTTTACAGAGCTTACGTGTTGGCATTATGTATCATAATCTGTGTCAGAGATAGACAAAATGATTCAGTACATGCCTCTTCAGGAAAGAATAAATGAATGCAATTCTATCACTAATATTTACAGATCATCTTTAATTTCCAGAAATTCCTAAAGACCATAGAAACAGAATGTTGAGAAGTCAGATAAATATCTGCCCTTAAGGAATGGTCAGCCTGCTGGATCTATGCATTAAGCACACTGTGGGACACCTAATATATCACAGATATTTTGCTAAGTCCTAATTATGTTGAGATCTAGTAAACCCCATCCTTCTTCTTGAAGATTTTATGGTCTGCTAAGGGATACACATGTCAATGGATTATTAAAATAATTATCAGTACATACAGTGACTGGCTTATTTCACTTAGCATAATTTTTCCTTCTTTAGGGCTAAGTAGTACTTCATTGTGTATATATACCACATTTCTTCATCCATTCATCTGTTTATGAACATTTAGGTTATTGTCACATCTTTGTTATTGTGAATAATGCCTTCAATGACTATATGGGAGCCAGTATCACTAAAAGATCCTTTTCTTCAATTATTTTAGATAAATGCCCAGAGGTGGGATTGCTGGATAGTATGGTAGTTCTATTTTGAATTTTTCAGAAGAGCCTGTATACTAGACAAGTACTACATTATTATACTTATCGGAAGTATCTGAAATAGCCAAATTTACAGAAGAGTAGAATGGTGGTTACCAGAGGCAAGGAAGAAAGGGAAAATGGGGAGTTACTAATCAATGAGCATGAAGTATTAGTCAAGCAAAACGAAGATACCCTAGACATCTGCTATGCAAGAAGAAGACTGAGTCCTCCATGGGAGCTGGGATCGAGCACTTTGAGGGAATACAAGAAATGAAGATGTTCTGCTGAGAAGTCACCTGCCTCCACGCACTGAGTGTCTAGACCGGTCTAAGTAAAACGTAGACAAGCATCTGAACACTACTAGGGTCAACATATTCCTCAATTCCCACTGAACCTGTGGCACAAAGGGAGAAAAGCGGAACAGTGTTAGGTTAGGAAAAGAAGTTACTAACTTGCTGATGGAATAAGAACAATTTCATGAGGGAATCTGTGAACCGAGTTCTACAGAATGAATAAGTGTGTGCTGCATGGAGGGAACCCTGCACGCACTGGCAGAGGATAACTCTGTGGAAGGCCCAGAGAGAAGGAAAACTAGGGCATGCCAGGCACCAGTGAGGAGTCTGGCAAAGCTCCATGAGGCACCATGGTAATTGGACATCAAGGAAGAAGGTTGCCAAGTCATTTTTGCTTCAGTTTATAAATGGTATTTTATGCTATTTTTAAGGGCTTTGAGCACCATTTAGGAAGTGAAGAATCCAGAGATTCTTTTTCTTTTTTCTCATGATTCTTATTCACATTTAATGGTTGTACACTCTATAGCACAATATGGTTTTTCAAAATGTGCATGCAGTACATGACAATCAAATCAACCTATTATTTACCATACACCTCATTTTCATGGGAGGACAATGCATTCTCAGCTCTTCTTGCCTGAGCAGGCAGCAAAGAGGTTGTGTCATTAGGTCAAGAAGAAGGTCAAGAAAGCCTGAGGGAAGAGAGAGAGAGATCAGGTGGGAGTAACTACAATTGCATTAAAAGGGTCTGGTGACTGGAAATAATATATTTACTGTAGTACAGGAAAACATGAGAGATTATTCCATTAGAGAAAAAATTTAAATGCTCTGTTTCTCATAGAGTGTGACTAGCAACTTTTCTCTCTCACAAAGTAAACGTTGAGTTGGTCCATTCGTGGAGACCAGTGGGTGACTTAATTATGACCTTCCAAGACAGTCTAGGATAAGATGTAAAGGGGATTCCCTGTTGAACAGACCCCCACCCCTTGGATAGGATGATACCAGCATTATTAATACATTCTCCAGGCATCCGTGATCCTAATGAAGAATTAACACAGGAGTTCACCTTTTCACTTGGAACATCTTGCCAGATAGTACAATCTGGAGCCTCTATTTTTGTTCAGTCAACAAGCTTGACAGCTAGCAATGGCAGGTTATTAATCTTTGTGTTGACTTCAAGTTCAATATCAGAGCTGTGACTTGGCTAGGAAGTTTGTCAGGATGGATTGTTTTCCGAGATAGCAGATGGTTTGGAAATCATCTGCTGTGATAGACCGAACTGACTAGAATTTCATTTCTGCTCCTAAAGTAGTGATGAGAAGGGTACACATGGGAAATTAACTTCTGAAAATGACAACATACTGCCTGGTCCAAGCACAAACGAGGAACAAAAATGAAGGAGAAGTAGGAGGCAAGTGAGGAGTGAAGAGTTCCTAATTAACTCCAATCTACTTGGAGTGAATTTCCCTAACTCGATGTTATCGCACATAGGAGGGAAGTCCATTTATGCATTGCAAGGCTTGATTTTATAATTTTGCTCTTGAAGAATGAGATAGTCAAACAATAGAAGAAGTTATATTGATGAGGGACCTAGATTACAGTAATTCAGAATGCAGTATCAGGTAATTAAATCTAGTCTATTTATCCAGAGCAGGATGCAAATAAATAATCTGGACAACTTGAATGAGCTTTGCCAAGTTAAAGCTTCATAAAAATATTGTAAATATTCTATGTACTTCAATGCAATCCAAGAGCAGAGGGTGGTTTAAAATGATTTCAGATTTCTATTTGGCCATCATTATTATTATAGTTTTAAAATGTTTCTCTTGCTATCCTTCCTGTGTAAATGAATATGTCCTAGGGACACTTCAGTAAATGAGATGAACTAATGTTAAATATTAAATAATTCATGTCCTTGGGAGCCACTGAGACTGTGCTCGTGTTTTTAGAAAAAGCAAACCAATGTTGTGATGCAGAAAAAAAGGCATCTGCATATAAAAATATCTTAGCTGTCATCTTGTGAGTCTAAATGTGTGCTTAATAAAAAGAAAAAAAAGGAAAAGGGAACACATTAAAAATATAGCAAGCACTATTTAAAAATAATAGAGCCGGGCCAGCAGGTAGCATGGTGGTTAAGGTGCTAGACTCACACATGGCTGACCACAGTTCAAGTCCTGGACTCAGTGGCTTGAAAATTATACCTGGTGTGTGTGTGTGTGTGTGTGTGTGTGTGTGTGTGTATGCCTCAAATCTCAGGAAGAGAGTGGAAGAGAAGGGATTATGGTGTGGCCAACCCCTTCGGTAGGGAGAGGGAAGGGTGATTTCTTACTTTCCCTCTCATCGTCTTTCTTGTGAATTCATTTGCCCTATAGCAAAAATCTAAAAAAAAAAAAAAAAAAAAAAAAAACAACAGAGATAACTAATAGAATCTGATTTGATTTGGGCTTTATTGGAAGGAAGGAGCTAATTTCACTACTTTTGCCATCATTTTTAAGGTTCTGCATAAGCTGAGGTGATAGTAACAAATGAAGAGGGGAGGTCAGGAAGGATGTGGAAGAATACTGAAACAGGAGGTAGCATTGTGAAGGAGCAGGTAGTATGGAAGGAATAGGGCCTGGGATGTTGGTGTTTCATGTCCCACCCCCAGCGAGGTCTGACCTTGGGCTTACTACAACTTAACCTCTCAGGTTTTCTTAACTGTACAATGTGATAATAATGTCGGCCTCAGGGCTGTTATGAAAATTAAATGAGATAATAATTATTAGCTGATTAAACTGCCTGGTATAGAGGGGCACACAAAATTTGGAACTTGACTGATCATTCTTTCAGAAAAGGACCTTATACCACTAACTTTGCCTGAAATAGAATTCCCAGATGACCACTTATCAATAACAGAGACAATAACTAACCGGGTGTGAATTAATTTTGAAAATAAAATTATTGGTTTTCAATTACACTCTGCCATGTACCTCTTTATTAAACTTGTCTTTATCTTAATTTCTTTATGAATACAATAATGACAATAATAATAGTTATTTTATTGGAGAGTTGCAGGGGTTGTATGTAATAACCTGCATTAAAAACTTCATATAATTCGTGGGACCAGCAGATGAAACAATGGTTACATCTCTGGACTCCCACGTAGTCAACTGTGGTTCAGGTCCTGGACCCACTGGCTTTAAAAATCTCACACCAGTCACATGTGCATGTGTGCCCAAGATCCCAAGAAAGAATGGAGGAAAAGGGATTGCAATGCGGCCATCCCCCTGGGGGGTGATTTCTTGCTTTGTCTCTCTGTCTCTCTGTCTCTCTCTCTGTCTCTCCGGAAAGCTCATAGGCCCTATAGCAAAAGTCTCTCTTAAAACAAACAAACAAACAAAAAAACCCATGGCCTAGTGTTTAAGAGAACTGGATTTCACATGGTCTACCATGTGGTTTGAGTCCTGGCCCTACAGCTTGAAAAAAACACCGGATGCATATATATGCATATCCAAAGTTCCAACAGGACAGTGAAACATAGGAGAAGAAATTTCTGCATGGTCATGCTCCAATGGAAAGTGCTTTCTCTCTGTCTCTCTCTTTAAGTCTGTCTCTATCTCTCTGGTGAGTCAACATTCCCTCTGGCAAAAACAGAAAAAAAAAAAAAAAACCCTTAGACAGTCACAAGCATATGACAAAGACTTCAAAGGTTACATCTGATTATCAGATAGATTAGCCCAAATAATTATAACCATGAAAAGTTTACTTGTGATAAGGTGCAAATATAGAGAATGACTTCCTCTAGCACAGCATTTCACTATGAAAATGTGATAAGACTATGTAGAGTTTATAATTTAAGTGTTCTTTGTTCCAAAAGGAACTCTTGCCCTTTTAGCAAATAACTCTGAGTAATTTCAATCACTGATCTGGAGACAAGACCTAGTAATCTTGTTCCATTCCATAGTTCCAGTTTTGATAGTCGAAGGCATTGGAGAGTGATCTAAAGTGATCAAAAGTTAAAGGAGAATTGAGTCTTGAAATAAGGAAACTATAATAGGTGGGTTTGCATTTGTGCAAGTTTTTTCTTATAGACATATTCAGTTCATATTGTGTAGGAAGGTTGAAACTCAAGAAGAAACCATAATGTTACTGACTTGATGAGTCAGAAGACAGAATTTGGAACTGCCAGAGTGTCTAGAAAGTAAAAGGAGAAATGAAGAAAAGCTCCTAATATTGTCAATTCTGCCATAGGTCCTAGGCTGAACCTTGAACTTATGGTTGAGTGAGATATAAAAGAGGTTGGCCAAAGACTATAGGTAGAGGCTGAAAGAAGTGAGCCAAAGTTTCAACCATGACCTACAGCAGTGGTTGCAGAATCCGGAGTTTGATCACACCCAAAGTTAAATGTTTGCTAAAATAAAAACCATCCTTCTTTACAGGCATAGAATTCAAAGTATCTATAGTATGCTATATGCAATATTCTGTATATAATTTAAAAAATCACTGGAATAACTTTTTTCACTTCTATCTCAGTCTGTCTGTTGTTCATATATAGAAATGCTGTAGATTTCTGGATACTAATTTTGTATCCTGCAACTTTACTGTATTCATGTATTACTTCCAGAAATTTTTTTCACGGAAACCATTGGGTCTCCTATGTATACAGTCATGTCATCTGCAAATAGAGAGTTTCACCTCTTCTTTTCCTATTTCAGTGCCTTTAATTTTTTCCTCTTTTCTGATTGTGTTGGCGAGGACTTCCAGTACTATATTGAAAAGGAGTGGAGAAAGTGGGTATCCTTGTCTTATACCCATTTTTAGTGGAAAAATTTTCAGCTTTTCTCCATTGAGGATGAAGTTTGCTATGGGTTTTTCATTGTGTGTATAAAAGAGGAGGGTCTGAGGAAGGTCATTTAGAAGAAAAATAGGGAAGAATAGCATTAATGGCACAAAGAAATGTGATATTATCTGTTGAAGATATTTTATAGTTTAATCAACTGTACTAGGGAGAAATGTTCACCTGTTGAAATATCCATTTTGTAAGCCAAATAATAATATAATTGAATGTATAAAAGAAAATGAAATAAGGAACTCTTGCCCTTTTAGCAAATAACTCTGAGTAATTTCAATCACTGATCTGGAGACAAGACCTAGTAATCTTGTTCCATTCCATAGTTCCAGTTTTGATAGTCGAAGGCATTGGAGAGTGATCTAAAGTGATCAAAAGTTAAAGGAGAATTGAGTCTTGAAATAAGGAAACTATAATAGGTGGGTTTGCATTTGTGCAAGTTTTTTCTTATAGACATATTCAGTTCATATTGTGTAGGAAGGTTGAAACTCAAGAAGAAACCATAATGTTACTGACTTGATGAGTCAGAAGACAGAATTTGGAACTGCCAGAGTGTCTAGAAAGTAAAAGGAGAAATGAAGAAAAGCTCCTAATATTGTCAATTCTGCCATAGGTCCTAGGCTGAACCTTGAACTTATGGTTGAGTGAGATATAAAAGAGGTTGGCCAAAGACTATAGGTAGAGGCTGAAAGAAGTGAGCCAAAGTTTCAACCATGACCTACAGCAGTGGTTGCAGAATCCGGAGTTTGATCACACCCAAAGTTAAATGTTTGCTAAAATAAAAACCATCCTTCTTTACAGGCATAGAATTCAAAGTATCTATAGTATGCTATATGCAATATTCTGTATATAATTTAAAAAATCACTGGAATAACTTTTTTCACTTCTATCTCAGTCTGTCTGTTGTTCATATATAGAAATGCTGTAGATTTCTGGATACTAATTTTGTATCCTGCAACTTTACTGTATTCATGTATTACTTCCAGAAATTTTTTTCACGGAAACCATTGGGTCTCCTATGTATACAGTCATGTCATCTGCAAATAGAGAGTTTCACCTCTTCTTTTCCTATTTCAGTGCCTTTAATTTTTTCCTCTTTTCTGATTGTGTTGGCGAGGACTTCCAGTACTATATTGAAAAGGAGTGGAGAAAGTGGGTATCCTTGTCTTATACCCATTTTTAGTGGAAAAATTTTCAGCTTTTCTCCATTGAGGATGAAGTTTGCTATGGGTTTTTCATTGTGTGTATAAAAGAGGAGGGTCTGAGGAAGGTCATTTAGAAGAAAAATAGGGAAGAATAGCATTAATGGCACAAAGAAATGTGATATTATCTGTTGAAGATATTTTATAGTTTAATCAACTGTACTAGGGAGAAATGTTCACCTGTTGAAATATCCATTTTGTAAGCCAAATAATAATATAATTGAATGTATAAAAGAAAATGAAATAAAAAAATAAATAGAAAAAATCACTGGACATGAGAAATAATAGAAAATGAGTCCATAGTCAAGAAAAAAAGTACTAAAACTGACTCTGACATGTTGGAATAAGTAGACGAAGACTTTAAATATGTTCAGTGATTGACTTAAGGGAAAAATAATTAAAATGATTGAACAGATAGTACATCACAGCAGATAAACAAGAACTATTCAGAAATGAATCAAAGAAATTCTATAACTTAAAATTACAACATCTTTAATGAAAATGCAGTAAATTTGAAAACATATCAAAAGAATTAGTCAATCTGAGAAACGATCAGATTACTAAGATCAAAGATCAAAACCTAAGAACAAGCTTTAATGAATGACAGTTGAGCAAAAACAAGCTTACAAACATCTGTGTAATTAAAGTTGTACAAGAAAGAAAAGAGAGATAATAGGACACAAAATGATTTGAAGAACAATCATCAAAAATATCCCAAATCTGGGGCCAACAGATGGTGTGATGGTTATATTGCTGGACTCCCATGTAGTCAACAGCAGTTTGAGTCCCAAAAACTCACTCTGATCATTGTGCGTGCATGCCCAAGATCCTGAGAAGAGAATGGAGGAGAAGGGATAGTGGTGTGGCCATCCCCCTGGGGGATGATTTCTCATTTCCCATCTCTCTGTCTCTCTCTGTCTCTATAGCACACACTCCCTATAGCAAAAGAATCCCAAACCCTATGATAAACAACAATTTAGTTTTTATTTATTTATTTATTTTGCTATTGGTGTGTGCACTTACCAGAGAGAAAGAGCAAGTGAGAAATCACTTCCCCAAAGGAGATGGCCACACTGCATTCCCTTCTTCTCCATTCATCTTTCAGGAATTTGGGCATTCGTGCACACACACTTTGCATGTTGCTCAAGCACCAGGTCCAAGACTTGAACCACACAGTTGGCCATGTTAGATCCAGCCATCTTAACCACCATTCCACATGCTGGCCCCAATAAATACTTTATAGATCCAAAATATTTACTAAACACTGAGCAAGTTAAAAACAAAGAAAAGGACAATGAACTACAACAACAAAAAGCTGAACGTCAAAGATAAAAATCATCTTATAATACAAAATACTGAAAGCAGCCCCCCAAATGACTCATTGCATGAAAAAGAAAAGCAATAAAAATAATGACTGACTTATAGGAAAGAATAAAAGCCAGAAGTCATTGCAAAAACATCTTTAAAGTGCTGAAAGAACAGAAAACTGTGTGCCAATCCAGAATTCTATATTTTGCATAAATAGCCTTTGGACATGAAGCCAAAATAAAGATATTTCTCATATATATAAAATAGAATTTATTGCTAGCTAAATTACTTCAGGATGAAGGAAAATTATACCAGATAAAAACATGGGTCTATAATATATGAAGAAAAACAGTAATATGGGAAATAGGTGAATAAATATACTCTCTTCATAACTTCTTTTTTTAATTAATTATTTTATTTATCTTATTTAACTTTATTTATTTATTTAACCATGCCACCTGCTGGCTTCATCCGTAATTTCTTTAAAGATAGATTATTGTTTAATTAGAAAATGGGGGCCTGTAGGTGGCATGGTGGTTAAAGGCACTGGACTCACACATGGCCAATCATGGTTTGAGTCCCGGACATGATAGTTTGCTTTCTCACGTTCCCTCTCTCTCTCTCTGTCCCTCTCTGGCCAAATTTAAATAAATAAAGTTAAATAAAATAATTCTTTCGAAAAAGAAAAAATGATAATACTCTATGGTGAGGCTTATAACATATATACATGTAATATTCACAATATGTGACAGGAGCACAAAACATGGACACAGCAAATAAAATTATACAGTAGCACAATTCTCTTACTACATGGCATATTGTTAACTTTTTATAGAATGCAAAAGGTTTGGATTCACATTATAACCCTACAGTAATTATAAACCACTAAAAATGATGAGATATGTAGCTCAAAATATAAATTGAATGGAACATTTAGAAAATAATTTTTATTAAAAGAAAGAAGAAAAATAAATATTCACGTTGAAAAGCTATATTTGTAAGATTGGGTAAGAAGCAAGAGCTAATTATATGTTATCTAGAAAAGATTTAACCTAAATATAAAGGTAAAAATATGTGGAAAGAAATGGGTCGGAAAATATATTTGAAGAGTAAGCACAAGAACAATGAAGTGGTTATAATAAACAAGACAGCCAAATGGGCAAGGAGTACTATCAGAGATAAAGTAGAAAATTTTATAATGATAAAAGAATTAAAAGGCATAATGGTGTATGAGTCTGATTACAGACTTTCAAAACTTAAATTAAAAACCAAGATATCCAGAAGGAAAGGAGCACAAATGTTAACCACAGTTTAAAATTTAAACACCCCTTTTTCAATGATGGTAGAACAATAATTAAATGATATTCATAGAACAACTAGATGAAAAATCAGTAAGGATATCTGAAGACTGGAACAATACCAACTATTTTGATTTCATTAACATTTTTAAAACATTATCTAAAACAAATGTACAAAACAACTATTTAAAAATGCATAAGGCAGAGGCACAAAGGTAAATAATATGTGCATCAAAATCCAAGTTGTAATAAATCTCAACAATTTCAATATTACAGAAAATATACTATAGTGAAAATAAGTGAGAGATCAATAGCACTAAGTTATCTAGGAAAGCCCCAAATATTTGCAAATGAAATAACACTGTTCTAACTAGTGGGTCAGAGAAAATCACAATAGAATTTAGAAAATACTGAAATTTAACATCACAACAATGAGGCAGCTTGTGTTGGTTCATTTTTTGTGTCACCTTGACTGGACTAAGGAAAGCCCTGATAGATGAAAGCATTATTTCTGGATATGTCTGTGAGGGAATTTCCAGAGCAGATTAGCATTCAAATTAATATACTGAGTAGAGAAGGTCTGCCTTCTAAAATGTATATATTGGTTTGGGCAGTGTCAATATTATCTGTGACTCCACTAATGGAAAAATGACAGATGAGTCTGTGTTGCAGTGACCTGATGGAGACATGGGAAGTGAGAAAGGTCAGAGAAGGCTCAGCTTCCAAGAAGCTTGTCTGGGAGCAAACGTTACAGATGTGGATATAAGCAGAGGTGAACAAGAGTGGGAAGAGGCTGAGAAAAAAAAGCTAGCAGACCAAAAACATCCAACGTGGACCCAGAAAGGAGCCAAGTGTAAAGCTTGCAAGTGAAAAGTATGCTGGACTTGCTCTAAGAAGTCAAATGGATTGCAATTTATATATTAATTAATAAAAATTGTTTTTCTCACTATTTTTAAACATGTATCTCAAGTAGGTTGTCGTATTTTCTCATTTTGCTGAGTCAATTTTTATCTCCTAAAACATTAAAAAAGTAATCATGATTCGAATCCTACACAACTAACTTAAAAGCTATGGTAACCAAGTCTACGGTATATGACTTACTGGGCTTTTGTTTTATGTCAGGATTGGAGAGTATTGCTTAATTAGTCATGTATTTAAAAAAAAGAATACAGAACCAAAGCTACTAGAACATTCATTTCAGTCCCACCAAAGTATATGCCTAAAGTATACATTTATACCATATTTGTATACTTTTTCTGTTGAGGGGACTTGGGCAATATGAATCTGTGGACTTGTAATATAAAAATAAACTCAGTGTTTGGGGTCAGATACTTACACAGTGCTAATGTGACACTTTAAAATTTTAGACCCACATAGGAAGGTCCCAGGTTCATGTTCTAAGGCCTCCCTGTGCATGCCTGTACACGTGTGAATGCTTAGAACATGTGTGCCTATGATCCTGGCTGGCAGATGCTGGGAGTAGATAATGGAATGAGGACCGCATTGAAGGTGCCTGTCTTTCTCTCTTTCTCCAGCTCTCTCTCTCTAATGAAAGAAATAGATAAACTAAAGTTAAGTGGTTAAAATTTTTATAATAGTAATTTTAAAATACATTATAAATGGATAAAAACACTTGGAACCAGTTTATCAAAAGGAATCAAGAAATCTTTAACACCATTAATCTAAAACTAGTATGAAACATGTCTATAATATGTTTCTTTATAGTTTGAGCCTTTACGAAGATGTCTGTCATTTATAAATCCTCTTGCTAGAACAGTTGAGGAAGAAATACAAGCGGATGCTTCAGGGCTGATGGAATCCACTTGGGTTTATTGGTTGGCAACTCAAGAATATGAGGATGACCAGAGTTTACAGCAATCATTTCTCTCCTATACCTCTTTGGTACAAACAGATGAATCTTTTCAGAAAGCTTGGTGTTGTAATAACCAAAGGTGTTGCCATAGAAACAAAGCAGTTTTATCAGAAAATTAGGGGTGAGAAAAATATTCCAAAATGCATAATTCCTGGTGGAAACCACCCACATTTCATAAAATGCTACATGTTTTAATCCAGATGTATGTGTGAGTATATGATAAGACATTTCAGATGGAAAACAATTGAACTAGAGTCGAGCATTATTTAACTAAGGATTAGTCTGATACGTCTGTGTGATTCTGCTTGCAAACATGATTGGCAGTACAAGCATGATGTCAATCTAGAATAAACACAAGCAGTGTCGATGACCACATGTAATGGAGTCTACACTGGGGTCATCTGTTCTTAGCAGCAGCCAGCTGTGTGAGCTGACACTGGGTGCAACTCAGTAAACAAAGACTTGCATGTATGAAAACAAGCAAAAACCACACAGTTGGGTTATATTTTCAAGATTTTATGAACTAGATCACGGTGTACTTGGATTGATGGCTGTAACACATTGTATGTGGCAGATATGTAATCTGAGTACCATTTATTATATATCTGGAATGATATGTTGCAGACCATTTGTTTGACTTTTTGATGAGTTCATTACTCATCACCATAAATTTTTTCTCCACTGACCTGTGACCAGAGAGTAAATACATCATGTTATTACTGTAAGAACTATAGAGTTATGTACATTAGTTCTATATCTAAAATGCTCCAATTGCAATGATGAATATATGTACCTGTTTGTGTAGTTAACATTGAAAAGACATAAGTTCTGAGGTTCCATGTTCCATGAGATAATTGCTATATTTTAAACTTAATTTCTTTTATTTGACTTAATTCTTTATTCAAAAATGCAGATAGACTTAAATGCTTTCTGTAGATGTATATTTTCTAGGCTCTCCACTCCAACCCCCATAAAATTCTCCAGATAATATTTGTTTTGAAATTTTACATCATTTGAATATGTATAACAATAACAAAAACCCTACAGCATCCTGTTAGGGGTTCAATTATGTCACCCCCAAAATTATGTTGAAGTCCCAACCCCCAATACCTCAGAATCTGAACTCATTTGGAAATAGAGCTGTTGCAGATGTGATTAGTTAAGATGAGGTCAAACTGGCCTACAGAGTAACTTTAATTCAATACATGGTATCCTTATAGGAAGAGGCACAACAAAAAAACACCAGTGGATGATGGAAGCAAAAAGTTGAAGTGTCCCAATTGAAAGTGAAGAAATACTAAGAATTCCGAGCAAATCACTGGAAATTAGAAACAAGCAAGGAAGGAGTCTTCCCAGCAGGTTTCAGATGGAACTCAGACCTTTCAACATTTTGATTTTGGACTTCCAATCTGTAGAACTGTGAGACAATAAATTTCTGTTGCTGTAAGCCATTTACTTTGTTGTACTCTTTAAAGCCAGGGCCCAGAAACTAATAAAATCTTTTCAAAGATACTATAAAAAACAGGATAGCACCAAAAGTTCTTACTTTTCAAAGGAAGGTCATTAGGAAAATATTACCACAAAGAGATAAAAATGACAACACAGCATTTTATGGTGAATAAAGAAGCAAGTACAGCCATGAAAGAAATACGAGCACTCAGGATGGTAAGACTGGACAAGAGGAGATGATGTCTGGACATTGGGCAGTAAAGTAGAAACTGGCATAGTTCTGGAAACTGGAAAAAAATGAAAGAAGCAAATACTTATTTCAGAAGTAAAGACTAAATTACAGGATTACAGGAGATAATAGCACCATGGAAAGCACAATATAAATGTGGAAGAGAAAATGAGAAAATCAAATGGAAATTAACTGAAAAAAAAGATATAGAAAGTATTGGAGTAAGATGGTACATAAAAGATAGGCAAGCAATATCCAATATTCATGTAATTGAAACTTCACGGAAAGCTGAACAATGAAAGAAAACCAATATTTAAAGATTCAAGAAAATGTTCTTAAAATACTTGAATCTATTATACTTACTGAAGAGGAAACCATAACTCACTATAAGAAAGAATGGTCGGGACCAGCAGTTGGCATAATGGCTGTGTCACTGGACTCCCATGTAGTTAACTGCGGTTCGACTCCTGGACCCAGTGGCTTAATCTCACACCAGACAAGTGTGCGTGCATGCCCAAGATCCTGAGAAGAATGGAGGAGGAGGGATTGTGGTGAAGCCATTCCTCCCCGGGGGGGATGATTTCTCATTTTCTATCTCTCTGTATCTCTCTGTCTTTCTGGTGAGTGCACGCACCCTATAGCAAAAACTTCTCCCAAAAAAGAAAAAGAAAGAATGGTCAACAATGATAAAGCACCTGAAAAACAATTTCAACTTTTAAATATTTTATTTATTTATTTACTTATTTACTTATTTATTTATTTTTGTGGGTGTGTGCTAGAGGGTATGTGTGCTTGCCAGAGAGAGACAGAGAGAAAAGAAAAAGAGAAAGTTTCCCCTATGGGAAATGGTCACACCATGATACCTTCTCCTTCACTTTCCTTCTTTCCTGATTTTGGGCACACACACAAACAAACACACACACACACACACACACACACACACACACCACACACAGCAAGTATGTTTTTCAAGTTGCCAGGTCTAGGGCTCAAATCACATAGTTAGCCATGCGATCTGGCTGCCTTACCTATCATACAATTGAAATTGCCCCAAAAATGAATTAATTTATTTTTAGAAAGAGAGTCAGGTAACCTTGACAGGGTGTCTTCATACCATAATCCTCCTTCTAGCCTCCCAGCTAGATAAGATCACAGGTGCATGTAGTCATGACTAGTATACTCAGGTTGACTGGGGACCTAAACCAACTCTTCTCGTGTAGCTCTAATACTGTACAATGGTGCCCTTCCACTTGTGCCAAAATACTTTATTTTAAAGATGAAGAATCTTTATATGGTGGGCATAAGTATTGAGAGAATTTTAGGTTAAAGAAAATCAAACTGATATCAGACTTCCCACAGGAGTTTTATTCCAGAATAGAGTATAAAATACTTTCAAGAAAATAAAGAATGACAAAACATATGAATCAAGATTTTTATACCCAATCAGACTGTCTTTCAAGAATAATGGTGATAGAAAAATATTCCTTCAGATACATCCTCCGAAATTAAAGGAATGTTATTTATGCAAGACTCTTTTAAGAATGCTATTAAAAAATGAAACTTAACGTACTAGCATGAACAAGAAAAGGACAGGCAATAAGACTATAATATTCTTAAAACACATCTAAGATAAAAGCAAGTAGAGTTGAAAGTGATCAAATGTGAAGAAAATATATAAATAACATCAAAAATGGAAATAAAGGGTGGAGAATGGGTGGTAAGTTGCCTAAGCTCATCAGTGCTTTACCAGGAAAAAATGGCTAAAAATTAAGTATGTCCTTAAAAACTGACCAATGTCATACATCATTATCATTTGCCCCTGACAGTCTAGCCAGTTAAACTTCCTTGATTTTATGAGATGATAGAATGATCTGCAGGTTGTTCTGCAGGGCTATGTGTGGGTCAGTACTGAGCATAACATATCCGGTAAAAAATGGGGATAGTTTATATATCATAAATGCAGTGAGTTATTTATGTAATGTAATTTAAACCTGTTGGTCTTGGAATAAATGGCTTCCTAACTTCTATTTCTTTGTCTCCTATTCTCTCTCTCGCTCTCTCTTTCTCTCTTTCTCTTCACCCTTTCCCTCTTTCTCTTCCTCTCTCTCTCTCTCTCTCACACACACACACACACACAAATATGCACAAACATACACACACTATTTTTTACACAAACCATTGAAGAATGACACTATGTACATCAACCCGAGGTCAAAATATTTCAAGAAAAATTACACTTTGACTGTATAAATAGTTGTCTAGGAAGATAACACAATCTTCTAAATGATTATAGCAACAGAAATTGGCAAATAAGGAGAGAACATAATAGACTATCTCAAGTGAAGAACTAGGCTGAGAAAGAACAAACTCAGCTCCAGAGAGTCTAGGTAGCAGGAACTGATGAACAGCCTTTTAAATGCCACCCTCATAGGGACTGAGCTCTAACCTTTTGAAGTTTTAGGTCGTCAGGGGAGTTTTGATGCATTTTTCTATGCAAAACTGCATCGTGACTTTTCTGACAAAACAATATTTTTGATGCTCTATTCAGAAGTAAAATTTCAAGAGACTGCTTTGATCACATGCTGTAGTTCTAGACTGTGTCCAGTAGGTATAATATGCCCACATGGAAGAAAACTTATGGGGGAAAGGTGGAATAGATGCTGAGATCCAAAGCAGCAAACATCCACAGAAATGTCATGATCTTTGTGTGTATACTGTAAGGTTCGGGGAAAGGGAAGAGAACACAATTCATTCAAGTCCTTGAGATGTCAGAAAAGCTCAGACCTCAGGAGGTTTGTAGAAGCTGAGGTTCTGGGAAAACTTTTTGCTTATCTCCTCTTCCTATTCACTCTCTTTCCTCCAAAACTTCTTTATCCCACATAACTAGTCTGTCTTCACCCTCCTCACTTGTTCATATCCTTCTCTCACTGGTGTGGCCTGCCTCCTGCTCAAGGATATTAGTTTTCTAATTGTCTCTACCTGTCTACAATTCTGAGACAGCCCCTTTAAGAGAATGCCCTCATGCTATCCATCTTTTCATGGCATTAATTGAATTAGTAGTAGGTGTTATTAAAATAATGTGGGGTGAAACCCTTGCAGGATGGATCCCATGTGGCTGACTGCTTGGTCAAGTCTCCAATCTGGCAGCTTGAGAAACACTCTAGGCATGCGTGCATCCTTGCCCAAAATCCTGAAAGGAGAGAGAAATGGAGAAGGAATTGCAGCATGACTGTCTGCCACAGGGGGTGCTTTCTTGCTTTCCCTCTCTCTGTCTTGAGCAAGCATACATGCCTTCCGGTCAAATTTAATCATCATCATTGTCATCATCATCATTTTACCCCTCTATGGTACCGGTGCTCATTTAGTTGAAGGTTGTGTTGGAGTTTTGAAACTTTGGGCTCCAAGAGATGTTCTAGTCTTATGAAAGATGTTCATTCTATGTAAGTCAGAGGAACCACTGTTCAGAACCATGAGTTCTGAAGAATCTCTGTCAGCTGGAAAGACTCTGCCCATCGCAGAAACCGCATGTCCAAGGCTCAGTAAATTGGTAACAGTTTATTTATTTATTTATTTTTTTAAGTTTCACAATTCTGTACAACGTTGTGTTTTCTAATTTGATAGCATAGTTTCCATCTGGTTCCACTTTGGGGCAGTTGGGAAAGTATTGAAAAAAAATTAGGGAGTAACCAAATCTTTCGTAGGTGAATTTTTGTCTTTGCAATGGCGCCATCTGGAATTTAAAACAAAACAAAAACAAAAACAAAAACAAAAACAAAACATAAAGGTCACTGCTAAGCTTTCTGCTCCCGAAGGCCTTTAATATTTATTATTCTTTTCCACACATACTGCCAAGGAAGCTCCCCGAGACATTGTATTTCCAAGTTTAGTATTCCACAGAGCAGCCTTTTAAATAGCAGCAGAAGAGTAGCAGTGGAAACACAGTAAAAGACACTTGTCACTTTTTGTATGTTCCAATATTTTTATATTTGTAATAAGTTCATTTTCAGATAAACACATGCAGATGAAAGAACAGAGTGGCATTTTAATCATCCTCAGGAAAGAAATAACTTTTTTGGCATGGAAACTTTCCACTTTTAGTAAGAGAAGTTTGAAAGAAGGCAGAGCACACTGTCAGTTCCACAGTTTCAATGAATTGTTGAAACCAAACAAAAATAGCCTCCCGAGTCCCCATTGTTCTGCAGCTGTGGGCTTCCTAGGGCTGGTTGTCTCCTTCCTCATGACTAATCATCGTGGTTGCCCAGTTTCCTTCTTGATTTCCTACCAGAAGTTGCGATGTGTCACAGGATGACAGGGCAACCCTCCCAGCATTTTTTTTATCCAGGGATTTTGAGAACACCCTTTGGAGTGCTTGTCCTTTCTTCAAATAACTGCATTTTTTATACCTGCCTGGACACAGAGCTGTTTTTGTGAACATGATGCTCCTGTCACTTGATAAGGGAGCCTACGTGGCTTCCTGTCTTAAGAAGGTCACAAACACATGAGTATTCAATAGAATGTGAGCCCAAGTCTTAGGACTAAAACATTTTCTTTTTTTGAAAATCTCATGTTGTTCCCTGCTATTTATTGAAAAAAGCGCATGCTCTTGATGGAGAGACAGAGAGACAGAAAGCAAGAAATCACCTCCCAGGGGAGATGGCCATGCTGCAATCCCTTCTCCACCAGTCTCCTCTTGGAATCTTGGGCATGCACGCACACGCACTCAGCGTGAGTTTTAAGCCTCCAGGTCTGGGACTCTGTGGGAGTCCAGCAATATAACCATTGCACCATCTGCTGGTCCCAGGTCACCCTCTAGAGACAACACCCAAATGACCATAATGACCACCATTAAGTAATCCAGGAAAATTCCAGTTAGGTTTCATCTACAGTAAGAATGTAATACAAAGTAATCCCCAAAAGGCATTTAAAAGAGCTGGGCTGAGGCACTAGTAGGATTTTTATCAGCTATCTTGGCAACTCAACAGGGCAGCTCATTCATCTAGGAGTTTAGTTCTCATGAACCCCTGAGGTTGTCCTACTGAGGCGGTCAGATTTGAAGATTCCCCATCACGTCTCGTCTCGCACTCTCCACGCGCATGGCTTGCAGTGTGAGGAGATCCCCTATGCCGTCTCTGCCCACACCACGTAGACCATGGTTAGCGGCCTTTAGAAAAGACCTGTTTGATCTCTGGCCTGCCTTTCAGGAGAGTGAGGCTCCTTTGCTCAGGTGAGTCACCCTCATTCATCACCCTGCCTGACAGGTGTTATGTGTTGGCCTCAGTTCCCCAGAGCTGGCCCAGGCTCTATGGCCTGAACTTACGAGTCATAGCATCCCTTAGTCCTGTCCTGCTAGGGTTTCTCCAGGTCACCATACATTTTCTCCCCCTTCAGCATCATCAGAACCATTTGCTGCCGCATCGCACCTCTCGCTCATGACACTGTAGCCTTACTCTGCCCCAGTTCTACCTAGAATCCCCTGAGGCAGATGTCAACATTTTAGCAAGTAACCCTTGGGAACACAGAACTGAACTTTAGGGTCAAAGAATGGACTACAAGCACAGCTGTAAACACACCTCACCCTGAGACCTCCTTCCTCTTTTCTCTCCCCACTCCCATCGTATTTCCCTGTTTCTGTCTGAAAAGTGGAGATGATTGTACAAAACTCATAAATTTGTTATGAGGATTAACTGAGTTAGTATCGGGTTGCTGGTAAAGTCATGAAATATTTTTGCATAGAAAAATTTCCTGATGACCTAATATGTGTACGATGCTTAGGACAGTGTTTGGCACCTAAAACGTGCTGGGAAGTCATTGTTGAACAGAGATGGAAAGATAGCCCAGTGTCAATCTTCTGTTGCTTGTCATCAAGGCATCTGACAGGGTAAGTACATCCTTCCAAAATATTACTCCACTTTACTTCCTTTGAGGAGAGCTGGCTGGAGCCATATGGAAAAATAAGAATATTCAGGTTTATTTATCCACTGTGTGTCTTAGTTAGAGCAAAATAACCCTCCAGAATTCATCAAGCTTTTCTGCAGGCGAGCGATAGTGTCTTAGAATCTGGCACAAATACAACAATCACTGATCATCCATGGTTGCCACTGTCACCGCATTCTAATTTTTCTGCTTCGAACAGTGGCATTTTAATCATTCTGCCCATAGCGACTGATGTCCTTTAAATTAGTATTAAAAATTCATTTTTTTGGTTTATCCATCCTGAATCAAACTAATTAACTATCAGCTGAGAGCCCTTTAAATTATAACCTGAATATGTTACATTTTCTAATTTACAATGTCTCATCTAGGTAAATTGAAAACCCAAAAAGGAGTGAATTAATTAATTTTAATTAAAGAGTACAGCATGGACCAGATGCCAGGTCAGTCTTCAGAATGTGCACAGAGAGCTGTTGTTGGGATCATGTTGTCCCTTTGCAGCGTAGAGCTCTGGACAAAGGGCTTTGCCACCGTGGCCTTGCGAGGAATAAGAAAGGCTGGAAGAAGCACTAAGACAGATCCGATGTAGCTATATAGCTATATACTACATATGTGACCAATGCAATACTACATGTTCTCTGTAAAAAGAAACCAAATAACCAATTCTTCCCTGAAGTTTCTCATATTTTTTCCCCTAGAATTTGTTTTATATTTTTAATCTGCAAATGATTTCCGAATGCCTCCTACATCATAAGTTTTATGTAGATACTGAGGAAAATACAAAGATAAAAGGGTCATTGCCCAAACAATTTATAGCATAGAGCAGCATTGTCCAGTTGAAGTCTCTGTGATGATGAGAATGTTCTAGATCTACCCTGTTCAATACAGTTGCCATATGTGGAAATTCAACACTCGTAATGGAGCTCATGTGATTGAGGAAGCAGTTTTCATTTTACTTAGTAATAGGATGCACGTGGCTACTAGTTATTATATTCGTTGTCTCAGGTGTAATAGGTGTGAGAAACTGTACACTGTTCATTTTTATCACTCAAAGTGCTCCAAAGCGTCTCTGTCAATGGTTCTTTTATGTCACACCACTGCATATCTTTCTGTCTCTGTGTCTCTGCCTTCTCTCTATCATACACACACACGTGAATACACACTCACACCCTTCTTTCTTTTCTATCCAGTGTAGTGTTTATTAAGTTAAAATTATTTTCCACAGGACCACAGAAATCAAATTGGAGAGAGAACATAGCAAAGTTTCTGGGGTAAAAAAGAGAAAACAGCTGCATAATCAAAGTTGTGATTTTATAATAAGAAAATGAAAAATAAATAAATATATGTAAACTATAGAAAAGAGAATTAGAAGGAAGATTTGGAGAACAAATGCTTTCAACAGAAACCTATCCCTGTCCCTAAGGGGAGCTATCAGGATCCAGGAAGGGTTAGGTGAGAGGCCACAAGATTTTTATGTTGAACCAATAGGCACATGGGTTCATAAACCTCAAGATATACTAATTTAGCTTAAAAACAGTTAACACACATTGAGTGAAGTGTTCTTTTACCACATAAGCCATTGTGTATGGTTATTATCTTAATGAATCTCAGTTCACTGTATTGGGACCAACAGACTCAATAGACCCAGAGGTGGTCCTGAGGCCTCCACAGAACTGGTGATACAATTGTTAGGTGTGTTTATTGGATGATATAATTCAGACTTTACCCTCATATTCTTGTAAATCAAGGTATCAGGAGTATAGCTGTTCAAAAGACCACTATAGGGACCAGCAGCTGGCATAATGGTTATGTTGCTGGACACCCAACGTAGTCAACTGCAGCTCGAGTTCTGGACCCAATGGCTTAAAATTCATGCCAGGCACTTGTGAATGCATGCCCAAGATCCCAAGAGGAAAATGGAGGAGAAGAGATTGCTGCAGGGCCATTACTCTGGGAGGTAATTTCTCACTTTCTGTCTCTCCAAAGAGAACACATGCTCTAGAGCAAAAATCTGTCTTAAAAAAAAAAAAAAAAAGAAAGAAAGAAAGAAAGAAAGAAAGAAAGAAAGAAAGAAAGAAAGAAAGAAAGAAAGAAAAAAGCCACTATGAATAAATACTATGTATTCAAAGTACAATAATAAGGGGATTTTTTTTTTCAGGACAAATAAGAGTGTTATTTTATGTGTATATGTTCCAAGTTTAAGTCTATAAATCAATGAGGTTGTTTTGCAAGTAAAGATGAAGTTCTGTAAGGTTTGGTAAATTTATCTCTTTTTTCAAGTTTTTTTTTGTTAGAGATGGAGTTCAGATTTATATCATTTCTTCGCTGTGTCATTAAATTCTGTTCTCTTATTCAACCCACTGGGCCGTGCTGGACTTGACCAATACCAGTATTGCCACCTATAGGTCCAATGATTCCTTGGGTTGTTTTCCATGACCAAGATGAAGAAGCATTAAAAACCCTTGGAGGAGAATGGATCGTTCTGAGTAGAAGAGGTTAACAGCTACTTATGGTCCATATTTTTATGCACTTTTTTAAAAAGTAATTTTGGATGGAAAGCTTTCCAGTGATACTACACAAGTCCCTGACTTCTCAGCTACTGCATGGAAAATAATGAATGTTTTTGATGACTAAGATATGATCATCAGTATGAATTATTATGCTACTTCAGGAGTATTTTCCAAGGGTTAAGTTGCCCTAGGCAGACTCATCCCAGGCTATGGTCTCCTTCGGGCATCAGAATATTCATCACCCATCCCGCTTTTCCACTCACAGTGTACATTCCTCCTTGGTTCTTCTCATCTTTCAGGTGTTGCTTCTAGTTCCCTAAAGAAAAGAACAGCCAAACAAAAACAAATAACTACCCTGGTTAGTATTATTTGCAAAATAAGAGTAATTTGGAACTGAACATGTGCCGAAACAATTTATAAATCTTACTTTAGGGATGTCTATGATGCTGATTTTACAGTCTCATAACATTTTGTCCCTTGCTTCCTGACAGGTAGGATTACTGAATAAGAGTTCCAGCGAGGTGACTTTTAATGACTTCTCATTCAAATGCCTTCTCATTCTTACTTCTCATTATTGGAATGACTTCCCATCGTTTCAGTGATTTCTCATTATTGACTCTTTTTATCTTTCCACTTTATTTTTATGTTCGTCTGTGATCATTCTTCACATTTGAAGTGTTGATTTTTAATAAAAAGTTCTTAGGCTATAAAACATATTCGAAAACATATGATCATCCATATATCTTCCAATTCCAGCTTTAGTATGCCTTGTAATAATCACTGAAAATGTTATTTTTCTCCAAATTAGCAGAAGGTATTATAATGAGCAAAAGTTAATGAACTTTAATCAGGTAGCATATAAAGCATTTTATACTAATTTTTAATTTATTGCAGCCATAAATAAATCAAGTCTTGATATCTGGCAGGTCCTTAAAATCTAAATCGCACCTAGGGCTTGATAGTGGCACAGCAGAACTACAACATCTTCAAGGGCAACCCACATGGCAAGGTTCAGGGAGTGCATCTGGAGGCCTCCCCGAACACGCCCGTGTGTGCGTGCCTGTGATCCTGGGCTGGCTCAGGGTCAGGGTGCATTGTGTCTTGAAGACCCTGTTAGGGGTTCCTTGCTCTCTCCCTTTCTCTCTGTCTCTCTGTTTCTCTCACTCATGGAAGCTCTAAATACACTTTTAAAAATTAAAAAAGAAGTTAAGAACTAAATTACTCTCAAACTTTTAACTTAGCAATACCATATGTAAGTGGCTTGGGCAAAGTCTTAGACTATATGTCAGATCTTCAAAGAAATCTAAAGTAGACCTGATAGTTTGGCTTCTGCTATAAATTTTAACCTTCATCAGTAAAATTCTAATTTGTAAATTTATTTGAAAAAGAGATCATCATTTAGACATTAAATCTTTATTTAGAAAAGTTGTTTATTATATAATCTTTTCATTTCAAATGACTGACTTTTTATTCTTCCATGTTTACTTACTCACTCAACCAATAAAGAAAACCAGTATCTATAATTTTACTTACAAGAGGCAACAGCCCAGGCCAGCTCCATGGCATAGTAGTAATAGACTGCTCAAGAAAAGCTGGTTCTTGCAGTTCAAATCCTCAGCCCAGTCAAACTGAAACATGCCAGACATAGATGTGAGTGCCCAGGTCCAACGGAGGAAATGAAAAAAGGAAAAGATTCAAAGATTTGAAGCATAACAGACTCTGAGGAGGGTTCTCTCTGTGTCTCTCTGTGTCTCTCTGTGTCTCTGTCACTCGCATGTGCATACATGCACTTTATCATGAACAAAGAGAAAATATTTTAGGTTGTTTTCTTTTTTTAAAGAAAGCAACAAGCTTATATATTTTTAGAGAAAAATTTCACCAAACTTTTACCTAGTCCTATCTTTTATACTTCTCTCATAGCCTATAAGAACAAGGAAATCAATAAATCTTTTATTTATTTTCTGAGATTAGAATAATTGTAATGTATAAGATGGAATTTCAATCAAAATTTCACAGGGATTTTCACAAATGTTAACGAGATTTTTCTAATTAGTATAGTTAGCAAATGTTAAAAATAGCCCAGGTAAGTCTGAAAAGAAAGAGAGGGTACTTTCCTGAGATGCTTTTGAAACTATAGTATTTGGGGCTGGCAGGTAGCATGGTAGTTAAGGGCGTTGGACTCCCTACCTGGCCAACTGCGGTTCGAGTCCTACACCTGGTGGCTTGCTTTCTCTCTTTCTCTCTGTCTCTGTCTCTCTTGCTCTCTCTCCCACTCTGTCCCTCTCTGGTCAAGTTTTTAAAAAATAAGTAAATAAATAAATAAAGTTAAATAAAATAAAATCATTCTAAAAAAAAAAACAAGGTATTTAAGGCAGTGTGATCTTGGCACATAGGCTGACCAAAAACTGATGGAATGCTATAGAAAGCCCCAAGATAAGCCCTTATAAATAGGAAATGTGATACAGATGAATGACACTAAGGTAATGAGGAATGAGTAAGGGTTTAATAGATGGTGTTTGGACAACAGAAGTAAAGTAAAATTAGATCATTATACTACATAGCAAAATTAATTCTAGTTGACCATGACAATAAGAATTTTTAAATTAAGACGCAAAGTGAAAAACCCAGATATACAATGTATAAAGTTAACCACATTAAAATGATAAACACCTATAGGGCAGGTACTTTCCTCAACAAAGTAAAAGCCACAGATGAAAAGAAGATATTTCAATGCCAGTAACTAGCAAAAGATTAGAATTCTTCCAAATTCTACAAATAATTCCTACAAATCCTCATAAACAAAAGAATTTCTACATTTCTATTTTTTATAGAAAAAATATGGAAGATACAAATAGGCCCCTTACAGAAGGTAAGAACCAAATGCCTAATAAATATGTGTAATCACTCTCAATTAAACTTCACAAGTCATCAAGAGGATACAAATATGATTACCACTAGCAAAAAAAAAAAAAATTGGAGAGGTTTTTGCTAAATGGCATGTGCACTTGCCAGAAAAACAGAAAGAGACAGAGAGATGGAAAGCGAGAAATCATCCGCCGGGGGGCTGGCCATGCCACAATCCCTTCTTCTCCACTCTCCTCTTGAGATTTTGGGCACACCTGCACATGTGCCTAGTGTGTGTTTCAAGCCAATAGATCTGGAACTCAAACCTCAGTCAGTCATGTGGGAGTCTAGCACCTTAAACACTATGTCACCCATTGGCCCCACCATGGCAAAAATTGTAGTCAGACCGTGTCAAGATGACAAATTGGTATAACCAGATTAGAAAACCAATTTTCACTACATTGGTGCGAATGTGCATACAGCCAGCAATAGCACTTCCCAGTATGGATTCGTAAGACATTTCTGGAGGCAGGATGGTAATGCAGCAGTGATGCAACTCTCTGTGAGGCGATCCACATGTGATGGTTCTACTTAACAGTTGGAGTGCTCCCTGTACACTGGGCATGCACGTGCCCATAATCTGGGGCTGGCTAATGCTGGGGATGGGTCGCAATGTGAACACCCTGTTGGGAGTGGCTGTCTCTCTGTCTCTGTTTCTCTCTGTCTCCCTCACTCAACTTAAAAAAAAAAGGAAAAAGAAACCCTTACATAGGAGCACAAGGAAATATACTCAACATGTCCATGATGAGATTATCAGAACACTGGATGTCTTAGAACAATTTAAATGCCCATAATCAGTATGGTAAATAAATGTGTTGCAATGTATTCAGAAGATAATTTAGAAGAGCATTCTATGTGTTGAGTCATAATGAAAAAGTACATTTGTCTCTTGGCAACAAAAACCAAGATAGCAGGTAAGAAGATATCTGTAATCAGTAGAGAAAACTCTCAAATTTGCTGATCACATCTGCACTTGTCATGTTTGAAATGTGCCTCTCCAAGGGAACTTGTCCACCTGTCAGAAAGAATGAAGCAAATAGGTCACTACGTCTGGATCTCTGCTATGAATGCTCTAGCTTAAGGCTTGACTGCTAATTAAAGAGTTTAATTTTGCACTGCCTTCTTTAAACCTTGACTTCACTGTTTTTTCCAAAGTTCCAATTCATTATGTTCCTTATACCAACAAATTTCATCTTTTTTAATAGAGTTAAGCACAGACAATACAGTTCTCACTTGAGATATTGACCTCAGTGGTGACTATTGACCTATCGTTGATTCTAATATTGGAATAAGGAAATGCACTCACCAAAGTATACACAAAGCTTTCCTCCACTTACAGCCATTTCTTTGCCTGGGAAAGGACTTACATCACACAACTGACTCGCATTCATGTCTAAATTTAGACAGAGAAAGCCCTTTATCCTTTGTGACTAAAAGAAAATAGAGAAAATAGCTTGTTTTCTTTCCATTGTGAATAAATCATCTTAAAAATATGCCAAAGATGGTAATCAAAAATTTTTTACAGGGTACTGCATGAATATTCTCTGTCTCTCTCTTTCTTTCATTTTATCTCTCTCTTTTCTCAGTGATCTTGACCTTCAATTATGAGGAAAATCAAGGCGTCACACTTGTAATATCATAAGGGCCTCAGGATAGATTTGCTTCATCAGAATGGGTGAATGATTTTTTTTTTGTTGTTTCTTTCTTTCCTTTTTTGCCAGAGATTTTTGCTGAATGGCATGCGTGCTCACTGGAGAGACAGAGAGACAGAAAAAGAGAAGTCTCCCCCCAATGGAGATGGCCATACCACAATCCCTTCTCCTCCAGTCTCCTCTCTGGATTTTGGGCATGAACCCACATGCACCCAGTATAAGTTTCAAAACTCTGGGTCCGGGACTCAAAACATTGTCAACCATGTGGGAATCTAACGACGTAACCATTATGCCATCTGTTGGTCCCTTCTCTTTGTGTCTTAACAGTTCTGTGTTCAGCCTGCCTCATTTCTGGGCTTCTTGAAGCATATTGTTTGCAGTATAATTTTGGTGGATATGAAGTAATAAGTTACTGGTGCCCCCTGGCCTGCCGTCTCAGGCTCAGAGTTTATGTCTCTATCCATTGAACATGGTGACCTACCCCCCTTGTCCCTGACAGTTTTATCAGTAACACAAAATGCCTTCAGTCTAAAGCTCTTGTCTACTGATCTCTCTGCTCCGTTCTTCTGCCATTGGGTATCCTTGATCAGTTAGATTTCTGTCTGATCTATGAGAACACTGAGCATAGAACCGAAGTACAGAGAAGGTGGATTGTCATCCAAGATCAGCTATGGCATAATTTTGCATGCACTTAGAGGAATGTTGGATTGTATAATATTCTGAGTTAGTCATTTTCATAGTTCTATTTAGAAATAAGGCAGTACAGAGAAGAAATAGGTCCCAATTTTGGAAAATGGGTCTTGGAATAAAACAGGAAGTGAGTTCTTCGGGTGACTATTGGGTCTTAATCCTTTAAACACCAGCATACACAAAACCCAAGTAGAAGGTCACCCAAGCAGAAAAGGACTCATTTCCAGAGGGATTTATACTGCCCATTTGCATCAAGGAAGTGCCTGATATGCTAACTGCATTATTAATAGTTAGGGAAAGTTATCATTAGTTGCTGTAATAAACAAACCTAAGTTTCATTGGCTTAAGACAGTGCAAAAAAAAAAAAAGTTAATTTCTTTTTTGATTTAGTTCTAAATACATCCTCCCCCTTCCTGAGAAAGTCCTCTTGAGATCGTGACCCAGGGACCTGCCTCTTCTTATTATACTCTTCAGTCATCTTGGAGTTCTCTTCTAGTTGTATAAATGCAGGAGAGACAGACAGACATACAGAGAGTGAGAACTTGATCTAGATCACAAGTACGATACATCGCATATTATCAGCCAGAGCCTGGTCTACTAGCTGCAACCTGACTGCATTGGAGACTATGAAAGGGGCTTTTCTGTGGTCTAATGAGAGGAAGTGGGGTTGTTGGGTACCAAGCAAGCCTCTGGCTCACTATCTGCTCTGAACCAATAAGGGTCTTTCCATATCCTGACACATGCCATGAAAGCACTGTTGCTAGTGAGCAGAAAAAACCTAGAATATCAGCTGGATTAAACCCAAGGGTAATTCTATCTAACTATTGCTTGAAGTTTCAGCATGCCCAGGGTTCTAATGCCAATTCTGTTTTCTCTGAAGTTAATTTCAGAAATCTAAGTCGCTAAGCAAGTTCTCAACAAGAAGCCAAGTTTTCTCCTACTACTGCTGTGATCCTCTGCCCCAGATTATTTTTTAAATTAATTAATATTTTATTTTTTATAATTTTTTATTTTAAATTTATTTATTTTACATTCATTCACTGAACATCATGACAGCATACAAAATGTGATTTCCCATCCAGAATACACTGTATGGTGGTTTAATCATACAGATTATCATCAACAAATAATTTTCCATTTGTTTCATATGTATATATGTGTGTGTGTATAGGTATTTCCCCATTCTCACACTCTACCATTTCTCACTCTTCTCTCAGAGTTTAAAACAGAGGCCCCTCGAGGCAGAATGGTTGGCATCCTGGATTGTTACCTGCATGATGTCAAGTTATCTTATTTTTCTTCTCTGTAAAATCAGAAATATACCATATTAACTCACTGAGACTCTGTAAGTAATAAATGAGAAATTTCATTCTAAAAAAAGCACAGTGCCTAGTTTTTAAGCCATTGTTACCATTACCATCATCATCATCAATGTGCTCATCATCAATATTTGCCAATGTTAGATTACCATAATTGAGCACTTGTCTTAGTATCCCAGAGCCTAAATGACTATCAATGCTAATCTTTGAGTATGTCCAGGAATGTGCACTCTTTAGCTTTGGGTGAAGGAGTTAGCGAGGAATAGATGACCTAGAGAATGAGACCAGGAGAGAAAATGTGAGTTGAGTTCCCCAAAAATGAGAGCTCTAGAGCCATGTAAGCCTACAGCCAGTAAGCAAGAGGAGATTAAGAGAAGACAGCTCAGCACTAAATCTAGTGTTCCTGACTAGACTCCAATATCCAATTGCTCAGCCCTGAGCCTGGGTAGGTCAGGACTGAACAGAATCAAGAGAGACAGCCTATGGCCAAGTTGGGTCAGATGTCCAAAGATGCATAGAGTGTGAATGGATAGAATCAAAAAGGGGAGAAGAAAAGTAGGTAGTAGGAGTAAGAACATGCAGAAAGAAAGAACTTGACTGGAATTAGAAATGATTTTACTGAAGCTGCCCTTTTTTTTTCACATTTGATATGCAGTGTTATCACTTCTGAAAAATTCTACTTTCACCCACCATTCCTTCTCTCTGTAAGTTAGGTCCCTTCTTGCTTTTATCAGTAATCGTGGCCCTCTATCTCAGCTTCTGAGATGCTTTCCTTCAAGTTGCCATGGTTTTCTGGGACCCGTATCTTCTTGGACTTGACTTGTGACCATTTTAAATCCATCACTCCTTGGTTTCAATTATCCACCAATTCATCTCTTGGATTATGCATCATAATTTCTTTCCAGCATGGACTTTTTTGACTCTTGAAACTGTTATTGGATGACAGATCCAATACTTTTGGTATCTGGCTACAGGCATTACTATTCAAGACTTGATTGTGCCTCTGCTCATACTTGGGTAATCCCCTCTCAAAGGAAGACACAAAACACAAAATTAAAGCTACTTCAAGAACTCAATCAATGCAAGAACTATTTCTTTATTGAGCTTAGTAGATTTTCTTTTCTTTTCCAAATTTAGAAGGAACTTTCTTTTAAATGTTCTAATACCTCCCAAAATAAATATTAGTGTGAATTTTCTAACAAGTCTTCCCTCTACACACTTGCTTTCATATTTTTGGATCATTATGTTTCCAGATTCTCTATGCAAGCATTTCCCATATCTGTTGCTTTTAGCCACACCAAAAACTAGTTCACTCTTCAGGCAGTCTGGTGTTACGTCACTTAAAAGGAAATCTTGGTATCTGAAGCATTATGAGAAACCGTGCTTGGTTATAAAAGGCTTCTTCTACACATTTCCAACACTACTCAAAGAGAAAATAATATACTTGCTCCTTGTTCCCAAGTTAAAAACAAGGTGTATATCCTTTGGGGTATGGGAACAAGGAGAGAGAACATGCTGAACAAGTTCTTTCTTTGAGTAATATATATTTTTTTTTGTCTAAAAATCCCAGAAAGAGAAAGGAAGAGAAGGAATTGTGGCCTGACCATCCCTTCGGGGGGGTGATTTTTCACTTTCCCTCTCTCTGTCTCTCTCTGTCTCTCTAGTGAGAGCATATGCCCTCTGGCAAATGCCTTTAAAAAAGGAATTGGAAATGGGAGAATTCTTAAACTCTACGATAAACTTGTATTTATTTTAAACTCTGCTAGAGTTGTTGTTTTTTAAGACCAAAAAATAAAATACACAAATTTTGTATTAAAACTGAGTCTCCAATTTACTATCCTAATGAAGAAAATCTGTTTTTACTTTAATCTCCATGAATATGTTTCTTTTAAGTAAATTAATTACAATTTTCTTATGCATAGATATGTTACTGATAAAAGAATAAATTAGTATGACCTCCAAAGATAGCAATTTGGTATTAGTTATCAAAGTTTAAAATTCTCACGTCCTTAGAAAATGCAGTTTTACTCTTAGAAATGTTGTCTAAAGATCCACCAGCATCTCAGTTCATTGATGTGTGTACCAAGATATCCATCTTGGCAGAATCTGTAAAAGCAAAAGACCAGATGTGATTTAAATGTTCATCAATAGACTACTGGCTACATAAATTTTGTCAAGTACATACAAGATAAACTTACTTATGACATCCAATATGACCCAGTATTGTTAAGGCAATAATATGCAAAAATAATAAAATAGGAGGCATCTCAATACCCAACTTCAAAATACATTACAAAACAGTGATAATCAAAACAGCATGGTCCTGGTACAAAAAAATAGACATATAGACCAGTGGAACAGAATAGAGAATCCAGAAATAAACTCAAAATCATATAGTCAACTCAGGTATAAAACACTATGAGATCTTGTCGTTTGATTCAATGTAGGCGAATAGAGAAGACTTAATGTTGAGCAACTTGAACCAGGCTTTGAAAGATACACACTGTATCGCCCCATTCAATTTGTGCCAAATATCTGCATCCTATGGCGGAAATTGAGAGCACTGAAGATAGGATGGTAGAGAAGGTAAGTGCAGATACCACAGACTGTAAAGGAGGGAAGTGGGAGGTAGAGAGTGAGTGGTAGGAGATGGGTTTGAGATGCATAAATGAAACATTTGAGACAAAAAAAAAATGTAAAATTCTCTGTTGATAAAAATTTATGTATTATATACATCATTTGTGTAAAATGTGAAATTAATCTGAAAACTAAAATGATATATATAGTGTTATTATGAAAGGAAGAATAAGGTAAGGAATAGAATATCATTGTGGTGAAATGATCTGGAATCACACAGAAATTTTGAATTGAAAATACTATAGGGACCAGCAGTTAGCGTAATGGCTACGTCACTGGACTCCCACGTAGTCGACCGCGGTTCGCGTCCCGGACCTGGTGGCTTAAAACTCACACCGGGCGCGTGTGTGTGCGTGCCCAAGATCCCGAGAGGAGAATGGAGGAGAAGGGATTGCGGCGTGGCCATCCCCCCTGGAGGGTGATTTCTTGCTTTCTGTCTCTCTGTCTCTCTCTGTCTGGCGAGCGCACGTGCCCTATAGCAAAAAAAAAACCTCTCAAAAAAAAAAAAGAAAATACTACAGAAAGGCAAAATAAATAAATAACGAGTTGCACACATCGCTCACTGCGTGCCTTTGCACTGGCTTTTGTGCAGCTTGCAATGGACTTAGGAAATAATGCAATAACACTCCACATTCTTAGAGAATGGGTCCATAATAATAAGTCACAGTAGAATCTAAAAATATGATTCTGAATCAGAAATAGCATCAGGTGGGTCCAGACTCAGCATCAATGGTTTTCATTGGTAGGAAAAGTGTTTACAAATTGGAAGGGGCTGGGACCAAGTGTTAGAGTAAGATTTAGTGGGTAGAAAACTGAAGAAAGCCACTCCTGGCAAAGGATTCGGCATAAGCCAAGTGGCCTAGGGAAGGGGAGCTGAAGGAGAGGAAGGTGGAAGAAGGAGGCCAAATCAACAGAAACCGAGAGAGCATTCTTGAGTGGAAGGTTGCACTCTTCAGACAGGAGGTGCTGAGCTCCAGGTCCACCTGCTAATCCATCTGACAGGTGGGGTTAGAGTCCTCATGTAAAACTGCTCATTTGCATGGTTTTAAAAACTTTTTTTCTATTGCTCTTTGATTAAGTGGCCCATGTTCTGGACAGTCTGCTATTAACAATCACTCCGAGAGGTAAGTCGAGAAAATATATTTACATAATTTAGGCTTTATTTCAAAATAGAATCTTTTAAAATGCAGAAACTGTTTTAAAAATACAGACAAGGAGCAATCGTTCTTTTCTCTATCCTCGAAGGACCACGGCCATCCTGTGTGAGAGCAAACCAAGTGTGTCTGGCACTCTCACTGTGGAGGCCACGGACACCACAAGGTCTCCCAAAATCAGAAGCCCCCCAAGCCTCTGAATTGTCTCTGCAGAGAGCAAGTTCAGCCAGGAGGCCTATGTCTAGTAAGCTGGTTACCTTTTATCTTTGGGGGAAATCAAAGAAAGATTCAACTGCGTAGTTTCAAAGGCCAACTTCAATGTGCCGATTAAAACAGTCATTTCACCCTTTGCCCCGAGAGGACAAATTTAATTTCTGTCTCTATAGCCCAGGAACTGCCCCTCTGCTCACTCCAAAAGCATGCAGCAAAGAAGTTATTTCCTCCATGTATACCTTACTGGAGCTGATCCGAGGACAAGGTGACATTTGCTCTGTATCCGTCTTCTGGTTATTGACAACTTCTCTATCTGGTGTGGGCTTAAGTAAAGCCAGCACATGTGAAAGGTTGATGCTAACGATAACTGTGGAGACACCCGGAATTTGCTCTCTGGTCCTCTGACATTTAGGTTTCCACTTTGATTTTTTTGACTCATGCTCAAAGCTAGATTTTCTTCATAGCACCTTGCTTGGCAGGAGTCTTGTCTGGCCTGGTGATAGTGACACTGTTCTGGAGAAACCTTTGCAGGGAGTTGAATCAAAGGAAGTGATGAAAACAATTCTCTGTAAAATCTGTCTCTGTTGAAGCCCAAGCTGCTCTCTGCAGGGACCTTTCAGGGGAAGAGATCCCAGGCAGTCAGATGCTGGGCTGCATTGGGATTCATGCCTGCCACCTACGGCGTGCACCAAATGCGTGATCTGAGACTCCACCCAGCTTCCTCCCAGTTACCGATTCTATGTGAAGCCTGACAAGCACATGCTCTGGCTGGGATAAGGAGCTCCCACTGTTGCTGCTTTTACAGCTATTAACATTTCAAAGATTGTCCTCCTTGCCCTCAAAAAGGGGCATGATTTTTTAATGTGTTGGTTTTATAGAGGCTTCATAAATGGTTCCTAGATAATGAACAAAATGGAATTAAAGAGGTATATAAAAGACATTGTTTTACAAACTAGATTGGCAGGGGAAAGGGTGCTGAGACATTTCCATCCATGAGCTAGGTGGTAGAGGGAACTAAATGTAAAGGTAGCAAAAAAAGATCCAGAAGATACACAGACATATTATCACTGCATTCTTACTTTTTATTCATACTGATTTTTTTTTTCAGGAAATGCAAGGTAGGCCACAAAAGAATATATGAAAAAACATCTTATTGAAGTTTATTTGAATCTCAAGTGAAAAAAAAAAAAAGGCTAGATAAAAACTTGCTTAATAACAGCACATTGAGACATAAGCTCTATAGGCCCCTTGTCGCCTACTCCTCTGCCCTGACCTTACCCTGGGAGACTGGTCGCCACAGAAGGCAGCGTACCGACTCAGGCTGCTTGCTGCTGGTTGGACTTGGCAGCAATGGGGTCCTGGAAGACTGGAGTCGAGCAAGGGCCAGGGTGTGTTTTATCTTTTCCTCAACTTATTTTAGGGCTGTAGCTCTGGTGGTAGTTGTATTCCTCCATACCCATCTCCACCTGTAGCCTCTACCTGTCAACCCCAAAGTCTCAGCACCTTTTTTTTAATCCATGATGGAGTGTGTGTGTGTGTGTGTGTGTGTGTGTGTGTGTGTGCATGTGGTAGTCCCAGTGAGAGTGAGAGAATGAGAGAGAGGGAGAGAGAAAAGCACCCTTCACAGGGTCTTGTCACAACGCAATCCTCTTTCACCAGTCCTCCAACCCATAGCTCGTGGTCATTGGCACATGTGCCTGGCACATGCTTCAAGATGACCAGCATGGGGATGGCCAGGGTGGCCATGTGGGATCCAGTTTCTCTTGAGTAGCACTTCCTACTGCACCATGGAGTGAGTCTTCTCAGTGCTCTTGGGCTTTTTAAAACTTAGGATTGGCAAAAACTTCCAGCTATTTCTAGTTCCTTAGCAAATCATCATCAGTTGTTTGCTCAAAATTCTGAAAGTGGTCTTACTGTAGTCTTTATTTAAACCATTTGAGACATATTCTGTACTCTGCCAGAAGCATGACTGATGAGCCAGTAGAGGGTGCTAGAGCTTAAAGGCATCTTAGAAAATGGGAACTAGGGCCAGCAGATGGTGTGGTAGTTGAGGTGCTAGATCTCATGTGGCCAATTTCATGATTCAAGTCCTGGACCCAGTGGCTTGAGAGAAACATCAGGTGTGTATGTGTGCATGTCCAGAGAGGGGAATGGAGAAGGGATTGTGGTGTGGCCATCCTCCCTAGGGAGTGATTTCTCACTTTTCCTCTCTGTTTCTCTCCATTGAGAAAAAAAAAAAATCCAGCAAAAATCTAAAAAAATAAATAAATAAACAAACAAACAACAGTAAAAGAAAACCCACCAGGAAACTAAGGTCCTGAGAAGTAAGATGAATGGTGGCTGGCTCCAAACCTCACAACCAGCTATCAAATGATAAGAAACAGACCAAAGCTTCAGATGTCTAGACTAGCTCTCAGCTCTTTCCACAGTACCAAACCAATCCCAATGTTGTTATCTTACAAAAGGAGAGTAAAGTACATAAATGAGATCACAGTGCAGATTGTGTGTGTAAAGTGAGTCGTAGTTATTGGTATGGACAGATGCACATGTTCAATCAGGTAGATGGCTACTCAAGACATAAAACAGAGTGCTTTGTGGTTGCTAGATCTGGCCGTGCTGATGTTCCATTTCAGCATTCTTACTTCTCTATCCCAAATATAACACTTTTTAAAATGGCTCAAATACCCAAATTATCACATTCTAACTTAGAAATGTGTTCAGTAACTTATTTTACAATTTGATGTTATACTATCTGAATTAAAAGTGAAGGGGAGGAGGAAGTATTTTTCTTCCAACAGACTCAGGAATAACTAGGGAGAGTCTGAAGGCCTGAGTTCTAGCCCAGCCTTATTTCCTCCTCTATAGCTTCCTTCACTGAGTGTCCAGTTACACCTCCCTACACAACGAGAGGATGTAGATAATTTTTATGCTTTTTTCCATCTTGATTAGTCATTCTATAAGATAGAAAATTGATTGGGAAACTCCTCTTTTTGGCTCTATCATTAATAATATTTTTGCCTCACTTTTATGTTAACTTTATTTTTATTTTACATGTACAAAAATAATAAAGAAAATATAACTACTAAGGTTTGTTTCTCATTCATGACTAATGTCCTTTACAGGTCACTTAAGAGCTCTGCTTTCTGTAATTAACCATAGGCACAAGCTGATAGATCAGGTAGCCTCTCAAACATTTGCAGTTGCCATCCCAGGGGAGGCCATTCTGGTAGCCAGTGAATCTCCCATGAGACGCTCTTGCCTAGAAGTGACATACATCTCCCTCACAAACCATTGGTTAGAAATAGTCACATGGCCAACGTCAAGTGGTCTAGGAAATACAACCCTATGGTATTTCCAGAACACAGAGCTGGAATACTTGGCAGGGGGCATGAAGAACTACCACAGTAAAAACATAAACTATATTCTTTAGAGAATCTCAGACTTCTCTTAATTCATCCTGCTACCGAGAAATCTCTCCAAACCAAGAAAAATCTTACCCATATTTATTCTGAAAAAAAAAAAAAAAAGAGAGAGAGAGAGAAAAGGCAAGAACTTGAGGACAGACAGCGCTCAGGAAAAAATGGGGAAAAATAGGGAGAAAGGAGAAGATAGATATGAGAAAAGTCGGGAAGAAAAGCAGGAAGGAAAAAAGGATCAAATCAAATTATTCCAGAATATTCCACATCAAATGAAAAGGTATAATTGCTACAGCATGTTTAGAGACTTCAACTTCTTTTAGAAATTTCTAGAATTGGTCTGGATCAAGGCACAGCGGTAAAGCACAACATTCTGCAGATCCAATCCACATGAGAAGGGACACAGTTGGTGAGGAGATCTCCCTGCGTGTGCCCACGCCCGGAGCTGACAGAGCTGGGGTGGATCACAGCATGGAGACGCTCTCCAGTGAGCAGGCCCCACAGCACAGGGGTAGAGTGTTGTGTCCAGCCTGGATCCCACAAGGCTGACCGCTGCTGAATCCTGACCCCAGCAGCACTCAGGGCACATGTGCACGCATGCCCCAAGTCTTGACAGGACGGAAAAATGGAGGAAAAAGAATTGCAGAGTGAGCGCACACTGTGGTGGAGTACTTTCCATCTCTCTCATTCATACAACAAATAAACATTTTTAAATAGGAAAATGCCTGCAATTACTAGGGTCTTAGAAGAGCTTTTCTATTTACTGTTTCCTAATCAAATAAGAGCATCAGAAATGGCGATTCAAACGTGTAGCTGTTTTAAAACTGATGTCACCAACATCATCCTCCGGGAACATTATTACTGTCCCCGTTTTAAGAACACCAAATTTAATGGCCTGAGAAGTTTCATGGGAAGCTACATTGACAGTGAACAATTCGGGGGTGAAGTGGAGTAGAACATGGATGGCAGAAGGGGAAGGGCATAGACTGAGAAGAAAGAAAAGGGAGAGAATATGGTCCCAAGAAGACAAAGGGCGAGTGAGGGCGATATGTCACAGTGGCACAAGGGCCACACTGCCCCTTTGGGGGCAGCCCCTGGTACTTCGAATGCATTCTAAATTATGCTAGAGCCATAATAATAGCAACCATCAGCACAAGTGGTAAAAGATGGCGAGGCAGTGGTCAGATTTTACCAGGACCTGCCCAGAATAGAGGGTACGGAGAGCAAGCTGTGGCCATGTCTCCTGTGCCAGCAACCTGCAGGTGAGCCCCAGGAGCCACTGTGTTGTAGAAAGACTCTGCCCTGTGGCTGTGCTCGCTGCCCAGAGAGGCAGATGGCACTTCCTGGACATGGTCGCCTATATGCCTGGGCACCTGCTCACAGAGGACAGCCTGGCAGTGGTCTTCATGGCTCAGAGTCAGCTCTGCTGTAGCCAGCAGACCCAGGAAGCCTCCGAATTGGGGACATACTCTCTGTCCAGGAGAGTTTTCCCAGTGCACAGAAGGTCCGTAATTCCCTAAGGTACGCTTTCTGAATCTGCACTTTTATTTTTCTATCTCTACATTTCCTGAAAAGGGGTATGTTGTAATGCTGCCCTTGCGATGTTCAACTTTTTTAATATCTGAAGTAAACTCTTATTTCAAAGGTAAGATTTCAGCTTTTTTTTGGGAAGAAGAAAACACTTCTAGGAAGAAGTGTTTGGCAGCTGATCCCTTAACAAACATCCCAGAAGCCAATGATTGCATGGAATGAAAGGTGGAAAAACAGAGACGTTCTGCGCTCATTAGCCTCCCAGCATTGTCACTGTGTTCTCACTAACTCCTGCAGGGACCGCAGAGATGGAACGAGTGCTCCTGTGCGTCTCCCGCAGGGGGATCTCTGTGAACCTTTCCCCTGGATTGTGTTAGTAAGTCAGCCCTGGGAAGGGTCCCCAAATGCTGGCCCAGCACATGGGAGGGAGTTCCTCCTCCATCTGTCCTCCTGAGCCCATCCCCATCCCTGCAGCTCCTGGGAGACCTGGTTGAGGTTGGCAAAACCTTTGCATGGTTGTCAGATGTTCACACTTCCCCACCCACTTGGGGCACCACCCACAGGGTTGCCATATGCTCCCCCGCCTGGAAAGGTTCTCTGCCTCCAAACGCCGCTCTCAAATTCTCTTTAGACTCCATGTTCAAATTCTCATGGACCATATCAACTTGGAAGAGAGACCTTCAGAGTTCTGTGCTCACTTCCCAGCAGATTTTACCAGCAAAGGAGCAGCAGGGTGGGCCTCTACTTCCTGGTCATGATCTGGCTGATTTCCTCCTCAGCAGCAGACATGGCAAAGCAAAAGCGAGTCTCTGAGCCACAGTACTTAGGGTGCGATAGCTTCACATGGGTCTGAGACTCAAGGAGGAGCAGATATTTAAATTGGTGCCAGATATTGGGTTGTTGGAAAAGTCAGGATGCATTTTTGCATAGAAAAATGTCATGACTTTTCTGATGACCCCGTATAATTTATATTATTTTTACTCTTAAGATGGTAAAATACACCAAGGCATTGCTACTCAAAATATGTCTTTCTTCTTCTTCTTCCTTTTTTTTTTTTTTTTTTTGAGAGATTTTTTTTTGCTATAGGGCGCATGCGCTCACCAGAGAGGCAGAGACCGAAAGCAAGAAATCACCCCTTGGGGGAATGGCCATTCCACAATCCCTTCTCTTCCATTCTACACTCTGGATCATGGGCACGCACACACCTGTGCCTGACATGAGTTTAAGCCACCGGGTCTGGGACTCGAACCTCTGTTGACTACATGGGAGTCCAGCTACATAGCCACTACACTGGTCCCATCAAAACATGTCTTTCAATATATAAATGCAGAGACATGATTATGCTTGAAGACATCAATATAATACAAGAAGTAAAAAAAAATTAAAGTGCAGAAGTTCAAGACGTTACTGGAATCAAAATCAATAAGACATTCACTAACACTGTAGACTTATTAATATGATAAAGAGAAAGATCAGCTTAGTTGAAGTTACAAGAAGAACATAAATTAGACTGTCCAAGAAAAGAAAATGCAGAAGTATGACAATTTTCACAAATGAGCTAGCCCTTACTTTTAACTCTTATGGAGAAATAATTCACTCTTTATGTAAAATGTTATAGATAGCAAAAAAAAATTATTGTAGAACACATATCTATTATTTAAAATCCCAACAAGTAACGGTACATAAATAAGTTTTTTGTATACAAAATGACCGTGGGCACATGATGGAATACTAGTTAACAATAAAAAAGAAACAAATAATTGATGCATGCAATAACTTAGTTGATGCTCAAAGGAGTTATCCTGAGTAAAAGAAGACAATCTTAGATTATATACTGTATAATCCATCAAAAAAATTTTTTAAGGTTTTTGCCAAAAAAACAAAACAAAACAAAACAAAAAAACCTTAGGGCATGTGTGTGTGCTCGCTAGAGAGACAGACAGTGAGAGGGAAAGTGAGAAATTGCCCCTCAGGGAGATCGCCATGCTACAATCCCTTCTCCTCCATTTCTCTTGGGACTTTTGGTATACACACACATGCGCCCTGCATGATTTTTCAAGTCACTGATATGGGACTCAAACGACAGCCAGTCATGTGAGAGTCCAGCACCATAACCACTAATCCACCAGCTGGCCTGAATTCATTGCATTCTTTAAAAAGGCAAACACTATCAATCTTGATGTAGAACAAATCATTCACTGTCAGTTGCTCAAAAAGAAGAGTATGACTTCCCTGAGGGAGACCTGAGGAAGACTTTTGGAGCAGTGGATCGATCCTGTATCCTGAGCCAGGTGGTCTATGCGGATGTTTACAAGCTTCACAGCCATGGCTGCCATATCCTTCAATAGCAGGGAGAAACTGATGGTGGATTGGGAAAAGAAGAAAAAAAGTAGTAAGAGAGCTCAGTTTAAATCGAGAAGTATCTCAAATATAAATGAATGATTAATTTCAATGTCACTTTGGGGCCAGCAGGTGGTGTGGTGATTACGGGTGCTGGACTCCCACGTAGTTGATGACAGATCAAATCCCTGACTTAGTGGCTTGCTTTCTCACTTCTCTCTCTTTCTCTCTCTCTCTCTCTGTAACATATTAAATAATGTTAAATAACATAATTCTTCAAAAAATAATTTCAATGTCACTTTCACGACATTTATTATCACCTGATTACAATAATTAAAGAGTAAGCGATGAAAAGAAAAATAATTTTTAAAACAGGCTTTACAAATGAAATTTAGCGATAGCCCTGTATTTTTATTTGTCTGCTCATTAGATAATGCTTAGTTTTAAGTAAGTCTGTTAATAAAATCTCAAATGCACAAATCTCTTCATTGCAGGCAGTCCTCACTTTGTCTGATGCTCTGTTAGCTGAAACTGTGCATATTGGAATTGTGCAGGTCAAGGAAACAGCTTCAATAAGAACAGGTTTTAATTAACAAGTGATTGCAAACCAAGGACTGCCATATACAACTCTGATGGCTACAAATGAAAACTAAAACAGTTGTGTATATTATCCTATCCAATACCACCAATAACATTGTCAGTGATGTTAGTTTCTAAAATTATAAATCACTTTTGGTAAATTTCCAAGCAAAACAGAGAACAATCTTTGTTTGTTGTCCCTGGTTTTTGCATTCCTGAACAATTTGATATGTGCCAAAATATACTCTGAATCTATATGTATTGTATACTCCTAAATTCCTGTCTGCTAAATACTGGTAGAATCCTGTATCCCTAAATTCCTGTCTGCTAAATATTGGTAGAACCCGGTACACCAAACTTCCCCACAAATTGCCAAATGCTTCTAGGGAAGGTTGTCCTCTGATGTGAACACCAAGGACAATTTAAAGAACATATCATAAAGACCACTCACTTAAATTCTATTATATCTAAATTTCAGATGACCTATTATTGTTACATAGCAACTATAAAAACACCATCTTCAAGTTTAGGAAGTCCTATTATTTTAACCCTCAGGTTAAAATTGCTCATAATGATGTGGGAAGTTGGTTTGCATAGGCCCAATACCCAATTCAGGAACAACATCGAACCTGATTCTTCATACTCATGAAGAAATAGAGAAGCGAACACAGGGAAGGGTTAGTAAAGTGGAGTTTACTAAGAAAAGAAAGGAGGAAAAGAACTCTCAAGCAGAGAACAGATCTCAAATGGGTTGCCAGAGAGGAAGTGAGATGAAGCTTTTTTATCTTGGTTGGACTTTGTCATCCAGGCTTATTCTTAGGAGGGACTTGTACATGTCTTCTCCTTATGGTATGTGTGTGTGGGGAGTCACATTCCAGATGAGTCCAGTTATTTTTCCTAATTTTGGAGTGGGTATAAAGATCAGGAGACTTTCTTTGTCTGAAAGCTTTAGGCCATAAAAACCATTATCTTCTTGGAATGTGGTGGGACCTGAAAGAAACTTTCTTTGCTCTATTTCCTTTAAGTCATGCTGCCTCTGTAATCACTGAGTTACTGCTGCAAGCCATTTCTTGTGAGCAAGCAGCTCAGTGAGAGATGAGGTGCTGCTGAGCTGTTGTGTCTTATCTTAAGGTTTAAAAGAGAGCTCTCTTCCCACGTCAGGGATAACCACGCAGAAGCCTAGAACAAGTCCAGACAAGGCCCTTCCTGATGGAAATAAAACCCCCTGCCCCAGTTCTTCCTTGGCAACCCATTTTCTGGGACCCCTCTCTTCTTACAGTTCTGTTTTTCTTTCCTCCCTCCTTCAATAAACTCCATTTTTTGCTATACTTACAAAAATAAATAAATAAAAATGAAAGAAAGAAGAAAGAAAGAAAGAAAAGAGCTCTTGAATGAGTACTCCTCCCCCCATGACATAAACCTGAAGTTTTATAAAGCTTATTTTAAAAGGAAGTACTAGTTAATAGTCACAGAGATTTTATATGATGTAGGCTTGTAACATGGGTGCAATTTTGGTCCCCTGGCACCAGTAATTTTCTCTGGTGCCATCTCTTTATATTTGGGGCTTACCTCATAGTTTCCATAGGGCCCAGGTGGATTCTCCATCAGACTTAGGTCCTGGAGTTAAGAAATTAATAAGCCCTGCAGTTTGACTCTAACTGTGCTTTTGTATGTCCTGTGGTGACATCTGTAATGGTTTGGCCTGAAAGGGCCAAGATTAGTGAAGAGGGGGATGTAAGTTCTCAAAGAGCAGGACTTGGCTTTAAGTAACCCCATGTTTGTTAGCACTTGTTGATGGCTCCCCTAATGCCTAGCCAGTCTCTGACTTATGAAGATCTTGATCCATTAGCAATTCTAGCAGAGAAAAAGACTTCACTGGCTCCCCATTATATACTGGATGCTCAATATACTAAGTTGATATCTAGGACAGATTAAGTTGGTTTTGGTCAAAGAATCATTGGAATTACTAGTATGGTAATTTCTGCATTGACTTCAATAAAAGGGAACTAAATTCACTCAGAAATTACAGGTTCTCTTTAATTTCTTGGGTTATTGTTACTGTTTTATATTGAAACCAATAAGTCTTGTAGACCGTATTTTCCAGGTAAAAGAGAAAGAATCATCAGGAGAAGCCATTGCATTTAATATAAACCAAGGCAAAGAAAGAAAATAAAAAGCATGGTCTTAAACCATGTCTTATAGGCACCCTGTGACTGAGCTCATGTTGCTGTTCTGATTTGTTTATTTAAAACTTTTATTTGTGAACTAAATTTCCACAATACCTTGCCCACATAGTACAGCTGTGATAAGTGTTTAAATGACAATTTACTATGTCAGTTAAGTGTCTCATAACAGCATTCATTTCGCACCACTCAATTCGTTAAGACGGTGGGGTCCTGGATTATAAGACATACTGTCACTACTTCTGGAAAAAATAAAATAAAATAAAGGAAAATAAAGGAATGTGCTTCTCAATGATTGTTTATCACTTGATAATTACAGAGTCCTTGCAGCTATTCTCTATATTTCAAGAACTCCTATTTTTTTCCTCAGGATCCAGCAGTTCTTTGTTTTAATTTATTTTCCCCTTAAATACCTCCTGCTATTTAAGCAATAATTTCTTCTAAATCAATTGTTAGCAGCAGTTAATGACTGGTTGGTTAATTAATAGCTCAAAGCAAAGCTGAGGGTGTTCCCTGTTCTAACAAACCACCAGACTCTGACTGGGAGATTGTTGTTATGGTACCCTATAATCAACGGCTTCTCATTGCCTCTCTGCCACATATTATTTTATTTTTACTGAAAAGAATGGGTTGAACGGGAAATAGATAATAATGTTATAAAATCAATCATGGTAATATACACATTTTAAAATGATCTGCATGTCCAGATTGATCCTTATTTTGCTAAGATGTGCCAGGAGGCAGGGGGTGAACTCCCCGCTTATGCTGGTTAGTAAGCTCATTTCCTCTCTCCAACCCTCCAGGGCTCCAAACCTGGCATAGCTGCAAAAGCCTCACAGCATCCCGAGTCTTGTCTTTTCCAAAATTGCAGCCTTCAGCACTGCGTTCACTGACAGCACAAGGAGAGAACTCGTACTGCACATTTCCTGCCTGATACACAGATGGCTTGCTTAACGGCACCAGCTATGCCTCCTGTACAGCTAATGGAGAGGATCTGTGCTTAACAATGAGTGCAAGAAATTAAACATAAGTCCTCGTGTCAAGTCCTAACAATTCCTTATGCCTTGTTCCAGGCAATCACAGAAAGTACTTTAGCAACTTTGTGCTTTGTGTGGTGCGTTCTAGCAATCCATCAAAATAAAAGAGAAGATGGGTTTTTTCTAAGTCCATGAAAAGGGTCCAGAGATGCTAGGATGCCCCCGAGTTTTGCCTTTTCTAGAAATGTATTTAGGAATGTTTTGCATGAAAATGAATGCCCGACATAGTTTGGGATTTCCTAATGCAATGCTTTCATTTGCCTACGCCTTCTTTTCAACAACCAGCTCTTCATGATGGCCTTGGCAAGCTAGCCTGGGTGGTATCGTTACTCCTTTGTGTAGCTACACAATGTTGAAATACCAAGGCTAAATAATACTTTGGGGGATGAGGATATAAACATCAGCCAATAATTTTGCTCCCATGTTTTTATTATTGCTAGATGAAGCTCGAGATATTACTAGGGAATAATGTCTCAAGGCCCAATTTCAGGCATTTGCTGACAAATATTAAGAGCTTTCAGAGATGAGTGTGGAGAAGAAGAATTTTATTTATTTATTTATTTATGTTGAGAGTTTTTTGCTATAGGGTGTGTACAATCGCCAGACAGACAGAGAGAGAGACAGAGAGATAGAAAGTGAGAAATCACCCCCGCAGGGGGGATGGCCACGCCACAATCCCTTCTCCTCCATTCTCCTCTCAGGATCTTGGGCACGCACGCACACGCGCCCGGCGTGAGTTTAAGCCGCCGGGTCCGGGACTCAAACCGCGGTCAACTACGTGGGAGTCCAGTGACATAGCCATTATGCTAACTGCTGGTTCCAGAGAAGAAGAATTGATGGAGCTGAAAACAGGAATAAGAAGTACACAGGGAAGACTCTAAAGGAAAACAAGATGGAAGATGTGTAAATCCTGGAGAAACAAAAATGAAGATGAGACGTATTATCAAAAGTGTCAAAGACACAGGAAAGGCCTTGCTTACACAGTCCTTTGACCTGTGAGACCACCAATAATGCTTTTGATTGGGTCGCATGTCCCATCTTCTCTGACAGGATTTTGATCTTTTTTTTTCTTTTTCTTTTTCTTTTTCTTTTTTTTTTTTAAGCTGGCAGTTGCCTAGAATTTTATTGAAGGTTATTCATTGAAGCTCCAGTTCAGGTATCTTTTGTTATTTTGATGATTTCTGATATCTCGTTGTTCATTGAAATAGCCTCGGATTGCCGGAATAAGCTAAACATGCCCATGAATATAATACATTTCCAAAAAGCTTCCCATCCACAGAAAAGACTGTGGCAAAACTAAGTTCCTGAGTAGATAACCCTCTCGTGAGAATACTTGTATAATGCCGTAAATAGTGAAATATGATGTTCATATTTCAGTAGATGTATAATAGATATTCTTTACCCTGCATCACTTGAACAACCTTCTCAGATATAGAAAAAGATTTATTTAAATTTTAATAGGAGTTCATTTTCTTAACTTTATTACTACTGCTAATATTAATGGAAAATAATAATTTTAGCTTGCTGAGCATCTAGTCTACTCCAAGTGCTAGGCCTTACTTCATTTAGTCATAACAATAAGTCTGCCCGGTTAGTGTTACTATATACATTTTATTGCATGTGTTGAAGAAACCAAGGTGCAGGACATTCAGTGACATGGCCAAGGTCAGCCAGCTAGCAGTGAGCAGAGCCAAGATTCAAACCCAGATTCCCCTGATGCCAGCACTCTGTTCTGATAGGTTGCACTGACCTCTCGAGTCCACTTCAGACTCTAAATCAGAGTGTGTTGCTTCTCATGACCCAATCATCTCTTTTGTCTTCCCAGTTCCATCTTTGTTCCCTGTTTGCTTTATGTGTCCTGAAGTTTTTTATCCAACCATAGAATTATCTGGAACAGAAGAAATAGGGACCATGGGACCATCCTTCCCTTCTGCAGGTTCTTAGTTAGAATGATACAGCTACCATGAAGTAGAATTCTCCAGCTCAAAGCTCATCGTCATGGCTAAAAGGAAACTCACAAACAAACAAACCAAAATGTTCAGGCCATGGCCCCAAGTGCCAGAGTGCCTAAGGTTTATTTTACTATGTCCTGTAGGCCTTCCTGAAAATGAACCATGGCAAGTATTTCTCACAGCACCCTGCAGAAGTGTTCAGTTTAATCGTTCAGCTGAAGAAAGACTGAACAGCTCACCTCAGACACTCATGAGTAAGCACCATGTAATAAGGGAAGAGTCAACAGCAGCCTTTGGAACGTTTATATGATCTTTGCAATAATAATATTTTTAAAAGTTTATTTATTTATTCCTTCCATGAAAGGAGGGGTGGGAGACTGAGACATAGTCATCCCTAGTAAAGTCCGCACACTCAGATCCATCAGCTGAAATCACAGGCACACGTGCATACCTGGCACGCACAGGGAGACCTCTGGAAGCAAGGCTGAAACCCTCTCATGTGGAACACCCTTGTAGAGAATTATTACTCTTGTGCCTCTGGCTGGTCCAACGTTTGTCTTAATTATAGCTGTGGGTCTTCAGTAAACCTTATTTCCACATTTATCAAAGCAAGGTATACAAAAACCCTACATATAACCTACTAGTATAAAATGGAGAGTTTCTTTATTAAATTGGCTTTTGTTTCATGTTCTTTACCTAGACTTCTCTGCTTTAAGACAGGCTGCCATGTAAGCCTATGGCAGCTATTAATTAGCTATGAATTGAAAAGGTTAAGTACAATCTATAAATCTGCAGGTCTAGGACCATGGTAGATCATATAGCAATACTCCTAGTTAGTGGGGCTGTATTAACTTTATGTAAAAAGAAATAACTCATGCACACACACACACACAAAATAAATTTATTTCTCACACACAACCAAATGAACATATTTGACTTTTAAATCTCACTAATTATTCACACCATTTGGCAAATACTCAAAATACTGCAGCAGTGGAAACTAATGCAATAAAAATAATTTTCACACATTTTCATTTTCTGTGAAATTTCTTCTTTCAGTGCCCTTTCAAAGTGTTTACTTTATACTTCATTAGAAAATGCTTCATCTCCACCAAACTGTACTCAAAGCACTACCTTTTCTCTCCCTTCACATTACATCATTGGTGAATAATAACCCAGGAAGGTGTTGTTGAATGTGAAAGCAGTCATGTGGGAACAGCACCTGGGTTTGTAAGTTTCCAATTTGCAAAAGAGAAGTTTTCGGCTGTGATCCAACTTCAGAATAGGGACTAAGAAGTCAGGCCCCTGTCGCAGAGAAAAAATTATATTGGGAGGGACTACTGATTGAATTAGTGGGTTACTGGCTTGAGTTTAAATCTTGGGGGCAATTAAAGAGCAGATAGAAAGATTGAGTAAATACACACATGTAACGTTCTCTGATTAAAATGATGTATATGGTAATATCCTTGACTTGATTTTCCTGTACTGCATGTAGACTCTGAAAACCAGGTTTTGTGTTGTAGATATGCACAATTAAATGTGAATAAGACATCATAATATATTGGCTCATCTAAAAAGTTATGACTCATTTTTGCAAAGAAAAATACGTCACAACCTTCCTAACACACACGCACACACACACACGTACACACACTTATATACATACATGTATAAAAGAGCAGATACAGTCAAGGCAAGCCATCAAGTGCAAGAAATAGGCTTGTTGGCTAAGTCTCCATTTACAGTTGATGACCAGTGAGTGTTTCAGCCAGTGTGGGAAACAAACAAACGAACAAAAACAGAAGAATAGAAACTCCTGGTAATCAGGTCGCAAATGCTGGGAGAGGCAATCAGTCCTATTGACTCTATTAGCTGAAAAAATAATAGTCAACTCTTCCTTTTCATACAGAAGCAGAGAAAGAAAACAACTTTACCCTCTTTTTCTAAGCATAGATATCCAAATTTGTCCTAAAACCAGCAAGCAAATAAAAAGTTTGGAAAATCTTCTTGGGACATCTTGATGAATTGCAATACCATGAGTTTCACCCTGTTAAATTGTTTCTCCTGAGGTATACTTTTGCTGGTGATGATTGTTAAGGGCTTTGAAGTCATAGCCAACAAAATATACTCTGCAAAATTAGAAAAATTGTAGGGTACAAAAGTTCTATTCAAGTTTTATTATGTCGAGAGTAAGGACAATTTGTACTAGAGTAATCTCCAGTCTTCCCCAGTCACTTTTGATTCATTAGAAGGGGTAGAGAGAAAGGTAGCTCCTTGGAATGATATGGATGGGTAATCACACCCTTTCATCTCTGGTCTTTTGAGGATGTCTCTTGTAAGAATCTCAGTACAGAACCAACCATCTCTGTTAACCCCAGGACAGGAATATGAACAGAGGCCAAATTATTTTAAATATATAAATCAAATTTTAAAGATAAACATTTATTAAAATATATTCTATTTTCCTATCTAGACAAACATTTTTCAAAGCCACCTGAAAACCCAGATTGCAATGTTGAATTCTCAGATGTCTCTTTTGCGTGCCGAGAAGGCCACAGGCACAGGGTCTGTGCTCTGGGCCAGGAGGCTTGTGGAAAGTTATTTTCTCAATCTGTTCCAGTTTTCCAACATGCCTCCAAGAATGTGAAGATCAAAATGGAATAGAATAAGTTCTGCTTTGGAAAGAAAGGAGGTGTATACATATTTTGGAAAGATATTCATCCAAAATAGTTTCAGCACTTAAAAGAGTACATTTCATTTGTCTGAAAATGCACTTAGGAGAATCAGTTCATGCCTGAAAGTAGCCAGATATATGTGAGTTAACTGGACTTAACGAGAGCTGGACCAATAGCAAGTGTAACGGAAAGGCAACTTCTCAGTTTCTTGGCTCGTCCACACCAAATCGTTGCCACATGCAAGTATTGGTTACGTTTCATGGCACACACCATCACTGTTTGGTATGGCTGACTAAAGGACTTTTTTAAAAAAAGAATTTTCTATATGGAAAACTCAAAACCCAAGTCTTTCAATAGTTTAATTTTTTAAAATAGCTTTTCATTGTTTTTACTTCTGTATTTCTAAACCTATTATTTACCAAGTATCCTTTCAGATTAGAGATCTACACAGAAGAAAAGGATGAACTTTTGCCTTCAAAGCAGTTTGGATATCATTTTACTTACCCAGAGTTAAAATTTACGTGTGGGGACCGGAAGGTGGTGTAATGGTGACGTCGTGAGACTCCTATGTAGTTGACTGCAGGAGAAGGGATTGCAGCATGGTCAGCCCCCAGGGGGGTGACTTCTCACTTTCTGTCTATGTCTCTGTGGTGAGTGCATGTGCCCTATAGAAAAAGGAAAAAAAAACTTTACAATGATTTACATGTGATGATATTATTCAAGTACTTTGAAAAATGTTTCAACATTAGCTCAACAAACTAAAATACAGAAATTTGTGGGGACGTCATGAACGTAAGCACAACTTGAAGAGCTCAGCGTTAAGTATGGGAAAGCAACGTTCTCAAGCAGCTCCACTTCGGTGTCTATACCACTAGGAATTTTTAAGCCCACCTTCCCCCATGGTATCTAATTCTTAATGAGTGCTGACCACGAATAATTCTCATTTCCAAGTTCATTACCTTCTTTACTCCCTCCTTAAAACTCCCCAAATCTATAAAGGATCAGAAACTTCAACCTTTCTCATCTGAGGTGAGCAGCTTAGGAAGAATTCCACAGCTCTCTAAATATTACTTCCTGGCTAGGGAAAGGTCTAATTCTATGTTCTGTACAGTGTAACTCCATGTTGGTGCTCAGCAAATGTTAAATACCAATAATAACCATGGTGGTAATCAGAATTTCTTTTCATATAAACTAGTGTGTCTCAACCTTGTTTTTACCCTGTGTCTCCTAGTAATTGTCTGGCATTTTCCCTGCTGTTCTTGTCTTCTTTAATTACATCCCACTGACATGACTCTCACAGCAGCTTAGAGCTAATGGAAGAAGCCTCCGTGCTTTCTCCACCACAGGAGCCGTAGGCCGCAAGTGCCAGCCAGGACACTGAACTCAAAAGATGGGCAGGGTCTTGGTTTCATTCCCTGTAAGTGGTGAAGGGAATGATGGGGAAGACTGAGAGTGCAAGGGAAGGAGGAAAGAGGAATTAGCTTACAGAAGTCTACTGATGAGGGCAAGTGCAACTTTTCTTTGTTTTCTTACATCTTAGTTTTATATTGGGAGCATTGGTATATTTTAATAATCTACAGTCACAGCATAAGACATTTGCTCGGGTTGGGGAACAGGTGAAAAGATACGCATGTCAATATCGTTTATTGACATGGTTAAACATCTTGTTCACACAACACACGTACGTGTGTAGAGTCATACAAAGTGGACACCATTTTTATCCTGAAAGTTCACATTGGTGATTGAAAAATCAGTCATTTTCAGAGACCTGAGGAGGGGGCAGAGGGTGAGTTTTCTCCACAGCACCCTAGATCTTAGAAGTCAGGTAGACCTATGAATACTGAGGTCATGTTTACTATTGAGGCCCCAAGACTGTCTTAACCTAGTGGGGAAGAGCAGTAGCTTAGGAACGGGGTAAGCCGTCATATGCATGCTTAGGTTCCAACAGTGTCACTGTGACTGGAAGATGCAGTTTCCCCTGTTTGGAGGTTTTATAATTAATTTTAACCTTGGTTATTGTTTGGAAAAGATGGGCTGTCCATGTAGATATGAAGTATAGTTTTCCATAAAACAGAAGTCTATTTTGTATTAAAATATCACTGTACTGTCACCAGCAGATGGTGTAATGGTTATGTCACTGGATTCCCATGAAATCAACTGCAATTCAAATCCTGGACCTGGTGGCTTGACACTCACACCGGACGTATGTTCGTGCATGCCCCAAATCCCAAGAGAATGGAGGAAAAGGTATTGTGGCATGGCCACCTTCCCTGGGAGTTAACTTCCCGTTGTCTATCTCTCTGTCTCTTTCTGTCTCTCCAGTGAGCACACATGCCTGTAGCAAAAATCTCTCTCTCAGAAAATAACCACTGCACTTGTTTTACACCATTGTATACATGTGGTAATATGAATTCTAAACTGTGAAATTCAGGAATTGAAATGTGCCCCTCTAACTAAAATAAACAAACAAATAAACAAATAAATAAATGGAGCAACAGCATGACAGTAGGGACAAATAACTGACTGCTTGCTCTGTGCACAATTACTGATGCTCCTTTCTGATGCTGCCAACTCCAGGCAATTTCTGTCCTAGAAATTGGGAATCACGTGCAGCAAACACGGATGTGCAAGGTTTTCTGATTGAGCATCTTCCTATCCTTTGGTCAATACAAAGGAGTGGGATTGTTGGGTCATATGGTAGTTCTGTTTGGAGGTTTCTGAGGAACCTCCATATGGTTTTCCACAGAGATTGTACTAATTTACATTCCCACCAACTGGGTAAGAGGGTTCCCTTTTCACCACAGCCTTGCCAGCACTTGTAGTTCTTTCTTTTCTTTTCTTTTTTTTTCTTATCATAGCCACTCTAACTGGGGTTAAACGATATCATTGTGGTTTTTATTTGCATTTCCCTTATGACAAGAGACTTTGAACATTTTTTCATGTGCCTTTTGGCTATTCTTATATTTTCCTTGGAGAGTTTTCTATTCAGGTCATTTGCCCATTGTTTAACTGGATTATTCTATTACTGTTGTTGTTATTACTGTTATTATTATGAGTGAGCTGCTTGAGTTCCCTATATATTCTGGTTATTAATCCCTTATCTGAGGAATAATGTGCAAGGGAACCAGCAGTTAGCGTAATAGCTATGTCACTGGACTCCCACGTAGTCGACCGCGGCTCACGTCCCAGACCTGGTGGCTTAAAACTCACGCCGGGCGCGTGTGCGTGCGTGCCCAAGATCCCAAGAGGAGAATGGAGGAGAAGGGATTGCGGCATGACCATCCCCCCTGGGGGGTGATTTCTCGCTTTCTGTCTCTATGTCTCTCTCTGTCTGGCGAGCGCATGCGCCCTATAGCGAAAACCTCTTCAAAAAAAAGAAAGAAAGAAATAATGTGCAAATATTTTCTGCCTTTCTGAGGGTTATATTTTCACTCTAATTGTTTCTTTTTATGTGTAGAAGCTTTTTAGCTTGATGTAATTCTACTGTATATTTCTGGGAATATCGCCTGCATGTTGAGGGATTTTGAAAATTTAAGAAATTTCTGCCTACTCCAATGTATTTTCCCTAAGTCTTCTACCAGTACTTTCATAGTTTCATGCTTTACATTTGAAATCTTTGATCCATTTTGAATTGATTTTTGATAATGGTCAGAGATGGGGTCCAGCTTCATTTTTCTGCAGGTTCTTCCAGCACCATTTTTGAAAAGACTTTATTTTCTTCACTACATTGTCTTGTACTCTTTCTCAAAGACTTTATTTTCTTCACTACATTGTCTTATACTCTTTCTCAACAATTAGTTGGCTGCATGATTTAGAGTTTCTTTCTGGGATCTCTATTCTGTTCCATTGGTCAATGTGTATATTTTTACTCTAGTCTCATGCCATTTTGATTATCATACTTTGTAATATATTTTGAAGTCAGGCTGTGAGATGCCTCGTACTTTATTCTTTTTGCACAGTATTGTCTTGGTGATATGGGGTCTTTATGATTACAGACCAATTTTATGATGTTTTTCTACTTCTGTGAAGAATGTCGCTGACAGTTTGATTGGAATTACATTCAATTTGTAAATTAATTTGGTTAGAACTGAGATTTTGATTACAATGATTTTTCCAATCCAAGAACATGGGATGTCTTTCCTTTTTTTTGTATCATTCTCACTTCTTTTTTCAGTTTTTTTGTAGAGGTCTTTTACCTCTTTGGTTGGATTTCTTCCTAGGTATCTTATTAATTTTATGGCTATTGTAAATGAGATTGCTTTCTTCAATTCTGTCTCAATCTGTTCATTGTTGGTGTATAAAAATGCTATAAATTTTTGTATATTGCTTTGTATCTTGCTATTTTGCTGAATTCATTGATCAATTCTAGTAGGTTTTTGGTGGATTCCTTTGTATTTTCTATGTATATAGTCATACCATATACAGGGATATGATATATAGGAATAGTTTAGCTTCTTTTCCTATCTGAATGCCTTTTATTTTGCTCTCTTGTCTGATTGCATTGACTAGTATTTCTAGCACGATGTGTGTTTTTTTTTTGTTGGTTTTTTTTTTTTTTTGAGAGGTTTTCGCTATAGGGCACATGCGCTCACCAGACAGACAGAGAGAGACAGAGACAGAAAGCGAGAAGTCACCCCCCAGAGGGGATGGTCACGCCGCAATCCCTTCTCCATTCTCCTCTTGGGATCTTGGGCACGCACGCACATGTGCTCGGCATGAGTTTTAAGCCACCCGTTCCGGGACGCAAACCGCTGTCGACTACGTGGGAGTCCAGCGACATAGCCATTATGCTAACTGCTGGTTCCCTAGCACGATGTTGAAAAGGAGTGGAGAAAGTAGACAGCCTTGTCTTGTTCCATTTTTTACTAGGAAGACTTTCAACTATTCCTATTAAGTATGATGTTAAGTGGGTCTATTGTATATGGCTTTTATTGTGTTGAAGAATTTCTTTTCTGTCCCTATTTTGCTGAGAGTCTTGATAATGAAGGATATAGTGTTTAATCAAAAGCTTTCCCTGCATCTATAGACATGATATTTATCTTTCTTTTCTTGTAATGTATTACATTTCTCATTTTTGTGTATGTCAAATCATCCTCACATCCATGGAATAAAGCCTACCTCGTTGTGGTGTATAATCCTCTTAATGTGCTGTGGAATTCAGTTTGTTAGTATCTTATTGAGAATTTTTGCATCAGTATTCCTCAGAGATATTAGTCTGTAGTTTTCTTTTTTTTTCTTTATGTCCTTGTCTGGTTTTGGTATTAATATGATAAGGGCTTCATACAATGAGTTTGGGAGGGTTCCTTTCTTTTGAAGCTTTAAAAATAGTTTAGGAGAAACAGGGTAAGCTCTTCTTTTAAAATTTTGTAGAATCCAGAAATGAAGCCATCTTGTCCTGGGCTTTTCTTTTTGGGGAGACTATTTGTCACTGATTCAATCTCATCACTTGCTATTGATCTATTTAGGTTTTCTATTTCATCCTGATTCAATACAGGTAACTTGTACACATCCAGGTTTTCTAGTTTCTTGGAATATAGTCACTTGTAATATTCTCTTATAATTTTTGTAGTTCTGGTAAGTCAGTTGTGATTTTACCAGCTTTGTTACTGATTTTATCTATCTGGTTCCTTTCTCTGTTTTTCTTGATTAGTCTAGCTAATGGTTTATTGATTTTGTTATACTCTCTGAGGGGAAAAACTATACTTTTGTTTCATTGATTTTTTTATACAGCTTTTTTTTATTTCTCTATTTCAATTATTTCAGCTCTAATATTTACTAATTTCTTTTCTTCTTTTATTTTTGGGATATTTTCATTGTTGTTTTTTCAGCTCCTTAAAATACAATGTCAAGTTACTTGCCACCTTTCTATATTTTTCTTCTGAGTACTAAAGGCTATAAACTTGCTTCTTATGTCTGCTTTTACCATATCCCAAAGCTTTGGAGAGTAGTATGTTCACTATTGTTAGTTTCAATGAATATTTTGATATCAGTCTTAATTTCTTCAGTAGTTTGAAAGTCATTCCAGAGTAAGTTGTTTAGTTTCTATTCCCCCCCACACACACACACCACACACACACCAAGGACTCTTTCTGTGGTTGATTTCTAATTTAATTCCATTGTGGTCAGAGAAGATAATTTTATATTTTTGAATTCATGGAGGCTTATTTTGTGATCTATTATGTAGTCAATCTTTGAAAATGTTCCCCATGGAGAAAAAGTGTATTTTGTAGTTGTTGGGAGGAATGTTCTATTACTTGTCTGTCAAGTCCATTTGGTTTGTGGTATCAATTACCACCTGCATCTCTTTGTTTTTTTGTCTAGATGACCTGTTCAGTAGTGACAGTAATAAATAAGTGGATAAACTAATCATTTTAACTTAATAATTAAGTTCACAGCATGTGAACGAATGCTACATATAAAAAATAAACTTCAAAAAATACAGTAAATAAGTATAGAAGTTAATTTTAATAAGTTTATTTCTAATCAGTGTCTAGAAGACAGAAAAGAAAAATGGAAAAGTCTATGTACATAATTCTAAGCTAACAGATGGAAAATCATTGCATAATATGAACACTCATACTAAGCTTTAGGATTTTCAATTTATATTGAATCTGGGAAATGACTGCCATAGCAAATCCTATTATGTGAACTATGTGAAGGAAATTTGATATATTGCAGTTGATACGCATAAATTAACACATTTTCCAATAAGTGTACTTACCTCGAAACTGGAGATCAGTCTTGCCCAAATTACAATTTATAACAATATAAAACATCAAAAGCTTTTTCAAGTCTAAGTATTCTTATCCCGTGTAATTCCTCCCAGCTGTACTTCATGCTTAGCCAGCCACCTGAAATCTGTTCAAAAATGACGTACGAGTCTAGCAAAATCTGAGGAATTTTCACCAAACCAGCAAATTGGGTTGAAAATATTTTGCTGTCCTAAATCCAAGTGTAGATTGCCTTAAGGAGAGCTAATATTTATTCAATATGATCTACATGCCCTGCCATGCATTAAGTACTTTCTTCACAGTACCCTACAGATGAAGATCATGAGCCTTAGAGAAAATTAATATTACACAGTCAGCAAAGGGATGACTAAGAGTCAAATAACCAAATTATCTCATTCCAAAATCCTCCACTCTCCACCCTATCACACCATCTTTGTTGGGATGTAGAGTCATCAAAGGGCAGCTCCCACCAGCCCAGCCAATGTGCTTCTGTCTAGGTCTTGCCCACAGGGTTTCTGCTTCCTCTGAAAACGTGACGGTCAATAAGAGTTGAGTTCCATGATTTATTTTTCCAGCTCTGAGTGATCCATCATGTTTATCCAGGGCTGAGCCTGTGTCCAACTGCTCTCAGAAGGATCTCCCACATCACCTAGTTCTCTCCCCAATCCTTAGAGTCTGTCCTTTCTGTATTTTCAGTTATTTCTAGTCCTTTCAGTCTAGATTCCACTTAGTACTGCCATAGACTTTGGGTTAGAGTTTTCGTTCTTTCTTAAATCTATTTAAATCTTGAGGTTCAAGGGAAAGCGTTCTTGATTTGATTTCAACTTTTTTCTTTTATCTTCAACAATATTCTTTAACTTGGCCCCAGTGTTTCCAGAATGCCAAAGCAACAGAACTAGAATTCTCCTCAACTCTCTTCTAGATGCAGCATTTACGATTTCGTGGAAAAAGAAATATATAATAAACATATTTACATATATTATAAAGTCACGTGTATATTATTATTATAAATAATCCAAATATAGATATATGCACATACTAAATGCAGGGACCCCCAGTGCTATCATAGCGTCAAGTGTTATTTACTTTACCTATTACAAAGTGCTTTCACTTTTATTGTCCATTGTTCATTATAAGGCGGTAAATATATCTATCCTCCGATTAGCACAGAAAAGTAGAGGAAGGCTCTGAACTATGTAATGGTTTAGCCAATGGTACAGGCTCATCGATGAAGCTGTGTCTCAAGCTTAGGCTATTGACTCCAAGCTTCTTCTTGCTGGAGAGGAATCAGCATAGGACAAATATATCACCCGTCCAGTAAATTCCATTAGAACATAATTGTTAATAGGGAATAATTCAGATTTAATGAGTTTTAAAAAAGCAGATATGAAGAGCAGAAACATATTTCACTAGAGGTAAAATATTCTGAATTTCTCTCTGAAGTGGAAGTTAACAGCACTGGTGGTTTTGAAGAGCTTGACATGTTTCTTGACGTTGTTGGGATTGATGTTTCCAGACTGGGGATTGAAGCAAAATTATTGACAAAAATAGTGTGTTGGTCTAACACTTTATTTGAATGCATGTAGTTTGGATGCTTTCTATTTCATAGACGTGCAATCATTTATCCATTTCTCTCTTTACCAATAGGGTCCACATTGCCAAATTAATCCCCAAAGAACCTTATAGTAAGAAATAGGTCATAAAGCTGCAACAGGCCTGGATATGTGGTTTTGAAAACAGCTGTTAGTATAATTTAAAATAAGCAAAAGTGAAAAACTAAAAGAGAGAAAATAGCTGTAACTGGAGTGTAGAAGAAGAGACACTGCTGTGATCTGGGGCAGATGTCAGCAACCTGTAGTTCTCGGGCCAAATCTGCCCCACTGCAGGTTTTTGTAAATAAGATCTTACTGGAACACAGCTAAACTCATTCGGGATGCTTTTGTTCTAGAAGGGCAGGGTTGAGGAGTTGCAACAGAGACTTACTTAGACCCACAAACTTCAATCTCTTCTCTCTGACCCTTTTCGGGTTAAGTTTGCTGGGACAGAAGAGCAAGTTATTAGAGAGGAGTGGAGAGGGTTGAAAAGAGGAACTCACCAAAGAACTTAGAAATAGCAAAGACATAGCCATAGGCTATGATTGGGGACCCACAAACTTCAATCTCTTCTCTCTGACCCTTTTCGGGTTAAGTTTGCTGGGACAGAAGAGCAAGTTATTAGAGAGGGTTGAAAAGAGGAACTCACCAAAGAACTTAGAAATAGCAAAGACATAGCCATAGGCTATGATTGGGGATTCTCAAGGGGTAGTGAAAGGTCTTACTTGGCTCACAGGCAGAAATGATGCTGGAAATTGAGACATATAAGCTTGAAAAGGTAGGTTGGTATAATTTAAATCTCTTTTATACAAGGCTCATTTGTTTGATTTTTCTGAAGAATTTCATTAGAAAACCACTAAAGGTATAACCCAACTAAATCCCAGTACTTTTATAGCCCAGCTCTGAAGACAGTATATTCAATAAAAGTAGTTCAGAAACAAATAATAATATTTTAATCTGCCAGAGAGCATGTGTACTCACCAAAGAGAGACACAGAGAGAGAGAGAGAGAAGGAAACTGAGAAATCACCCCTGGGGGGGATGGCCGCAACACAATATCTTCTCCATTTCTCCTTTCAGGATTTTGGGCGTGTGCGAAGATGCATACCCAAAGAGTTGGGTCCAGGACTCAAACCGTGCAGCTGGTCATGTGGCCTTAGCCACCTTAGCCACCACACCACCAGCTGGCCCAACAAACAACTTTTTTTTTTTTTTTATAATTAAAACGAAATAAATTCTGCCCTCTGAATTTTTCTAAGACCATTAAAAGAGATTCCATTTGCAATAAAAATGAACACTTTCAAAGCCCCACTTCCTTTTTTCTCCTGTTTTTTTTTTTAATCTCCCATATTTTCTCTCGATCTCTAACATTTCACCTTCTATTTCTCCACTCCAATTCATGCAACATTTATTACCCTGCTTTCTCCTCTGTATTTCTGTTCCTTATTCTCCATCAAAACCATTCACTCTGCTTTATGCCACCATGGGCATCTTAGAGGAAACTGAACTTATAGCAAAGGATTCTAACTTTTATACCATTACATAGTTCTGCAGCCTGGTGAAGCCTTTGGACCCTACTCAGAACGATGTTCTTAGATATTAAAGACAAAAATTATGCTATAGCAATAGATGTTCTTTATTAATACATTAAATGACAAGATCTAGTGATAGGATTAATAACTTATAATTACCAAATCATGATGAGTATAAATTATATTTTGAGATACTTGCAGCAACTGAAATGTGATATACATCTAATTCCTATTGGTGAAAAGCCCCGGGAATTATTAACATCACAGTGGTTTGTTGTCACATTCATAATTGAAAATGCTTACTTTTAATTATATTTCAGTTAAACAACGATGATGCTTTTTACTATCCTGGTTAGATCCAAGTTAAAAATCCCTTTAGAAAGTGAAGAAGGAGAAGGTAAAAAAGCAGAATTAGAAGTATCTTTTCAACAGAGGAAATAGATGAAGGCTAGGAACTCTTACATAGGATTTTTTCTTTTATTAAGATATTTGCCCTAAGGCATGTAAACTTGCTGGAGAGAGAAAATGAGAACTCACCCTCTACAAGGAATGGCCATGCCACAATCCCTTCTCCATTCTCCTCCTGGGATTTTGGGCATGCACACACAGGTGCCTGGCATGATTTTCAGACTGCCAGGTCCAGGACTCTAACCACAGTCAGTCACATGGGAGTCCAGTAAACACCATGCCACCTGTTGGCCCCAGGAATAATTTTTTTTTTAGAGGTTTTTGCTATAGGATGCATGAGCTCTCCAGAAAGACAGAGAGACAGAGACAGAAAGTGAGAAATCACCCCCCAAGGGGGGATGGCCACGCTGCAATCCCTTCTCCTCCATTCTCCTCTCGGGATCTTGGGCACACAGGTACATGCACCCAGTGTGAGTTTAAGCTACTGGGTCCGGGACTCAAACTGCAGTCGACTACATGAAAGTCCAGTGACATAGCCATCATACCAACTGCTGGTCCCGAAATAATTAAATTTTTTTTGGAGAGTTTTTTTGTGTTGTGTGTGTGTGTGTGTGTGTGTGTGTGTTTTATTGGTATCATGCACTCGCCAGAAAGACAGAAAGAGACACAGTGACAGAAAGCGAGAAACCCCCCCCACGGGGGATGGCCATGCCACAATCCCTTCTCCTCCATTCTCCTCTCAGGATCTTGGGCATGCACACGCCAGCGCTTGGCATGAGTTTAAGCCATCAGGTCCGGGACTCAAACCACAGTCGACTACATGGGAGTCCAGCAACATAACCATTACACTAACTGCTGGTCTCTTAGAATAATTTTTTTAACTACTAAAATTTTTGACCAGTGGTGTAAAATAATGACAATAGGGTTTTATAAAGATTAATCTGATAGCATCATATCAAATATTAGGAATAAGGAAATGTGAATAAATGAGACAAAAGTCTTTGTGGCAGTCAATACACGAGGTACACTCCATTGGTTTCATTCAGTTGAAATAAAGGATGGGCATTACTTAAATTAGGAAAACATTGTCTTTAATTAGCTGGCATCCTTAAATCAGGGAAAGATAACAATTAAATCAATGTTTCCAGCAAGTATTAAATATTATGTTTCACAAAACAGTTTATGTGCCAAACTCTGCCACACACCTACAGCACACACTCTGAAGCATATACAACTAGAGAAACAAAGTTACACATCCAGGCCTCTGAAGTTATTCAATGCTAGAAAATTCTTCCAACATTCCAGCATTTTCAACAACAGTGTATCTGTATGTCAGAGTTGGAGTTTAAATTCCCAGTCTGTCATTTATTAACCATATAATCTTGGGCAAATTCCTTTAAGCATTGGTATTTTTCATTTTTAAAATGAGAACAATACTAATGATACCTGCTCTGCAAGGTCATGGACAGATTAATGGCTTCATACAGGCAAAGTACTAATCATGGTGTTAGATACAGTGTAAGTACTCAATATGTATCGATTGTATTTCAAAAATAGGACTCTACTAGATCCACAAATTAAGATGCTATCATTTAAAATCATCTTAGAATGAAAGGTCTCCAATGTTCCCCTTTTCTTCTTGGATAAATTATGTGTTTGTTGCCCTAGAAAGAAAGCTATAATTTGGCTCCCTCCAAAATTTCCTTGATCCTGAGACAATGCTGAGGCTCTAACACTGAAGCATTCAGAGTATTAGAAAGTTGAGCATCTAAATAGGGTACTTTGAAAGAATTTTGATTACATTGTATACTCCCATCTTCTTGCCTGGGTACAAAATAATTATACTCTTGGATACAAGGTTTCCTTGCACCAACCCAGCATTTCTGAAGCTGTGTGGTCTCTGCGAAGATAGAGGTTGGCTTTAGAAAATATAGTTTCACCTTGTTCTGTTCATAACAAAAACAATGCTGAAAACAAGGAGCTCAAGTCCTGTGGAATAGCAAATGGCAGTAGAGCACAGAAGTGGGTGGGATGGCTTACACCCCACAAAATTCACTTAAATGTGTGCTGAGTTACCCTTGGGTTGAAGGGGGGGGGAACTTCGATGCTTGTTTTCTTGGAAAAGAAATTGGTTGACCTTCTTCTGACCTGTAAAGAGACATGTGAAATCAGCATTTAAGACTCTTCCTGGTGGAGATGCAGTTTAACAAATGAATCCCTTTTTAAAATATGTCTGCATTTTGCCCTGGAAGAAAAAATTGGTCCTGTTTCCTTGATTAGCCCGAAACCTTTGAGCTGACCTTGGATTCATGCTGGTTTCTCTGTACGTTTCTTCTGTCTGGCTCCTTGTTTGTCTCCAGATTTCCTAAGTCATTAGCAACTTCCTATGATCTGTCACCGCAATTGAGCAAGACAAGATTATACAATCAAAAATATAAGACAACATGAAATGTACATGTGTGTACATGTGTGTGCATGTATGTGTATGCATGTGCATGTATGTACACACACACTGAGCAAGACAAGATTATACAATCAAAAATATAAGACAACATGAAATGTACATGTGTGTACATGTGTGTGTGCATGTATGTATATGCATGTGCATGTATGTGCACACACACGTCTGTCTTGGCCTCTCTAAGACAGCAGCCTCTGGTGTATCACTGGGTTTTCCCAAGAGGCCTGCACACCATGACTGGTTGTTAATGTGGCCCATTTTTTATTAACATTATATCAAATGCTGTTCTCTAATTTTACTTATTTTCATTTTTTTCTGTTCACTGGAGTCAATTTTCCTTAAAGATCAAGATCACTCTTGACCAAAATGGGCCCATGACTGGAGGACCAGCTGGTGACATAATGGTTAAGGCTCTGGATTCCCATATGGTCGACCACAGTTCGAATCCTAGACCAGTCAGCTTGAAAATCACCCTGGGCATGTATGCATGTGTACCCTGGACAGGAGACTGGAGGAGGAGGGACTGTGGCATGGCCACCCATCCTCTGCCCTGGGAAGGGATGGTGATTTCTCACTTTTCCTCTCTGTTTTTTGCTGTCTTTCTCTGGTGAGCACATATACCCAATGGCAAAAATGTAAAAACAAAACGAAACAAAAAACCAAAAACGGCCTGACAGCCTAGTGGTAAACACATCTGGATCCCACATGCTTGATTTGGGTTTGACTCTCAGCCCCAGTGGCTTTTAAAAGCACAATGGATGTGTGTGCATGCATGTTCAGATCCTCACAGGATAGACAGACCTGGGTCAGCAGGTGGCATAGTGGTTAAGGGAGTTGGACTCCCACATGGTTGACTGGTTCAAGTCCTGGACCTGGCAGCTTGCTTTTTATTTATTTATTTATTTATTTTTGAGAGGCTTTGGTATAGGACAAGTGTGCTCGCCAGACAGACAGAGAGAGATAGAGAGACAGAAAGTGAGAAATCACTCCCCAGGGAGGATGGCCACACCACAATCCCTTCTCCTCCATTCTCCTCTCAGGATCTTGGGCATGCACACACATGTGCCCAGCATGAGTTTAATCCACTGAGTCTGGGACTCGAACCATGGTCAATTACATGGGAGTCCAGCGACATAGCCATTACACCAACTGCTGGTCCCAGC
>NW_006159834.1:0-27150 GCF_000334495.1 Tupaia belangeri chinensis | reverse complement strand
AAACGAGCCCGATTCCAGACAAGGAGTGTGCCACTTCTGGGACCTGTGGCTGATGACGCTGCTCCACTCCTACTCGTTGAACCCACGATGAAAAAGGCAGCCTCCTCTTTCTCCATCATGCTGAAGATAAAACACTATTACATAAATGCTAAGAAAGTCCTCCACTTGTCACACCCAACATCCAGTTCAAGACAGGGTCCTGCAGAGGGTTTTTTCTGAAACACATCTCAGACATAATCACTTCACTTTTTATTTTAGAGAGAGATTTTTTGCTATAGGGTGCATGTATTTGCTGGAGAGACAGGAAGCGAGAAATCACCCCCCAGGTAAGAGTGGCCATGCCACAATCCCTTCTTCTCCAGTCTTCACCCAGGATGTTGAGCATGCACACATGCACAGGTGTCTAGCATGAGTTTTAAGCCATTGGTCTGTGGTTCGAACTGCAGTCAACTACATAGAGAGTCCAGTGACATAACCAATATGCCATCTGCTGGTCCCAAACATTTCAGGGTTTTTTTTTTTATTTTATTTTAAAATAATTATTCATTTATTATCATTATTTTTCAATTTTGACCAGAAAGAGAAAGAGAAAAAGAGAGAGGCGGAGAGCAAGCCACCAGGTCTGGGACTCAAACCGTGGTCAGCCATGTGGGAGTCCAGCACCTCTAACCACCACGCCCCCTGTTGGCCCCATCAATCATTTCAGTTTTTAAGACTCAATGGGCAGTGAACATTTTAACCATCTTGCATTTTGTCTTACCACAACAACCTTGTGATATTTATGCCCTCAAAATTTTGCCGCTCAGGGAACCAGCAGTTAGCGTAATGGCTATGTCACTGGACTCCCACGTAGTCGACCACGGTTCACGTCCCGGACGCAGTGGCTTAAAACTCATGCCGGGCACGTGTGCGTGGGTGCCCAAGATCCCGAGAGGAGAATGGAGGAGAAGGGATTGCGGCGTGACCATTCCCCCTGGGGGGTGATTTCTCACTTTCTGTCTCTCTCTCTCTCTGTCTGTCTGGCTAGCACACACCCCCTATAGCGAAAACCCTCTCCCCCCCCCCCCAAAAAAAAAAGAAAAAAAAAATTTTGCTGCCCACAACCACAACAACCAGCCTCCTTAAATATATTGTGTTAGTATTATTTCCCTCCCCCCAAAAATGCACAGGAGCCTTTAGTCCCCCCTATTCCAAATGCTCATCCTAAATCCAGCATGATGAGAAAGCTCTTCCTGAGCATACCTCGTTTCCAGTAAGCCTTCTTTTCTGAGCTCATCTCGAGAGAAGCAAGCCTGCTTATAGTCAAGATGCCAACTCCAGCTTCTGAATTTTGGCCCACCTTCTCCTCACTCTCTTCTCCCAGGAATATCTTTTCTATTTCTTTTTAGAAAACTATGCCCCTTCCTCCTTCCAAATATCACTTAAAACTCAAGCTGTCAAAGACGACCTTGCAGGCAGCCCTCAAAGACTTTGGTGTCATCAGTCCTGCACGCTTTATCCAAGCACTTCCAGTCACACAGTTTACAGTTCATACTTACAGTCATAGTCCCGGGGTGAGGTGAGGGAAGTAGGGACAGCAGGGGGACGTTGAGAAACTGGGTGAGCGCGGTCCATACTTCTGCTCCCTACCAGCTGTGTGTCCTTGGACTAATCATTTAACTTACCTAATCTTTCATTGTTTTATTTGTGAAATAAAAAAGGTTATCATGAGAGTCGTGTATTCATTCAATAAATATTTGGGGGTTACTTTGGCTTTTTTAAGTTTTATTTTTTTTTTTTAGTTTTTGTTTTGTTTTGTTTTGTTTTGCTATAGGACACATGTGCTTGCTGGAAAGAGGGAGAAAAGAGAGAGAGAAAGTGAAAAATCACCCCTTGGGGGAATGGCCATGTCATATTACTTTTCTTCTATTCTCTTCTTGGTATTTTGGCCACACACACATATCTGGTGTGTTTTTCAAGTCACTGAGTCCAGGACTCAAGTCATTGAGTCAGCCGTGTGGGATCCAGCCACCTCGACCACCATGCCACTGCTGGTCCTCATTCAACAAATATTCAGTATCTCTTCCATGCCTTGAACTATTACCAGTGCCCTTGATACAATGGTGGAAATTCAAGGTAAAAATATCCAGTCTCACGGAGCTTCTAGTTTAGTGGATTAAAGGAAGAATAAATTAATGAGATCATTAACATCTTAGCACAGTTTCTCACATTAAGCACAAAATTAATGTAAGCTACTAGCAACATTTTAAGCTAAAATTGCATCATTTGAGGGGACTAGTCAATGTTTCATGGAAAAATGGAATATAGTTGAAGGGCTTTGTAAGAGTTTGTGAGAATTAAACTAAATGCTACATTTTGTTGTTGTTGTCATGATTTTTACAGAGTGTGCAAGAGGCAGAGAGACAGAGAAATGTCCTCGACAGGGTCTCCTCATGTCGCAATGCCCTTTCCTTGGTCCTCCAGTCCCTTAGCATCCTGGGCACTCTTGTGCTCTCCCAATGCGTTTTCGAGTGAGCCTGGAAGTCTGAACCTGTGGTTGACACGTGGCTTCCAGCCTCACAAGACGCTTGTGTTACACCTACACCACAGAGGCTGGGCCTGGGTGTTGCATTTAAAGGCGTGAACCCCACTGCAAGAAAACTAAAGAGTGACACGGTTTTAGCCACTTACAAAATTATGCAAATAGTCAAATAGAGCTAAAATCTAGAATTACCCGGATTGAATTGTTTTAAAAAGCAAGAGCATGCATTAGCTAATTTATGAGCCCTGGGAATTCCCCACAGCTGTCACCAGATCTTCGGCAGTGCCAATTTATTAAGAAAACAATTTTGCCTCAAGAACCTGTCATTGATTTTCTGAAAACTGTTGTCAGTTTTCCTTCTCTCTCTATGGGGTATTGAACCAGTGGCTTGTGTGTTTGGAACCTCTAATGAGGTTAGCAGTGGTTTTATAAACTCTCCTTGGAGCTCTCACACCTCTAATTGAGAATCAAGCTTGAGACTGGGCACAGCTCAGGGAATATTCTCAAAGCATTTGCTCTTGGTGGCGGCCGATTGTGCAGAAGGCTCATGGGGCCTTCTCCCTAGCACAGACTTCTGGAATTAGGGCAGGCCTGACTGCACGTGACTGAACAGAGCTCTACTCTACATTCAAACAGAAAAATAACACCAACAGTAAAAATAAACACTTGCATGGCACATGATAAGTAACAAAGCACTTTCAAATGTACAGTGTCCGAGTCACTGGAATTTGGCATTGACTTGACCTCCAGGTCATCAATGAAATGCCAAAGCTTCAGGGAAAAGATTTGACAAGAGCGAGTAAAGTGAGGTACTGTACAAACATGGGGCTCTTCCCTACCAGTATGGCATAACACTGTGGCAGCTCTCAGCGCCTAAGTTCCCAAAAATCCTAGTTAGCTTGCAGCAGTTAAACTCAGTGGAGCTGATTGTCACACAGTTGCCAATGACAGAAGCTGACCTATAAACAGAACAATTGCAGCCGATGAGCGAGGGTCTGTTTAGGTCCTTCAGGTCCACTCAGGTGTGCCCGGCCACTTTGCTCCACCTAACTCTGCCAACTCAGGGTCCCTTCAGCCTGCCAGGTAGTTCTACTATGCTTAATTCTTTGGTTTATTTAGTGGTCAGTGTAAATGCACACAGTCGCCCCCTACCTGTGGGAGTTATAATGCAAGACCCCAAGTGGATATCTGAACAGCGAATGGTATCAAACTATGCATACTGTTTTTTTCCTATACGTATATACCTAGAATAAAGTTTAACTGAAAAAATAAGCCCAGTAAGGAATTAACAACAGTAACTAACAACAAAAGAATAATTACAATGCTATGATGTAATAAAAGTTATGTGAATGTGGTCTCTCTTTTTCTTAAAATATATTTTACTGTTCCATACTCACCTCCTTTAGGCCCATGGTTGACCACCAGAAACTGGAACTGTGGGAAGCAGTATTGAGGATAAGCAGGGACTACCAAAAATGTTAATTTTTCTGACTCCCAAGTCAAGAAGAGAACTGTCGCAGCCTCTGAGCTTCCCTCGGGCTTGACTAAGGCAAGTAAAGGAACCCTGGCAGGAAGCAAGATGGTTTTCTCAGCTCTGTAAGCCTCTCCCAGGGCATACCCCAGGAGTATAATCTACATTTGCAAAGAAGAGCATCGAGTTTGTTGTCTTCACAGGGCTCCCTACTCTAGTCCCTGTGAATCTGCCTTCCCACTTTACCGCAGTAAATGGTTAAAAACCATCCAAAGATGGTCTAAAAATACCTGAGCCAAATCCAGTGCTTTTTGAGAAGGCTGAGTATACTGGTGACAGCCATGGTAAAGACGGTGCCAACATTACACGCAACAAGTCACGGCCTGACGAGCTAATTGCCCTCACTGAGCAGTAAGTGCGGTGGAGGAGGAGGGTATGCTAGTGCCTGAGACTTCACTTTTTCACACATAAAATTAAACCGCAAATGGAAACTTAACATCTTAGGAGAGCTTGTGCAAAGATACACAACTTTCCAGGAGAAAACGAATTGTTCCGATTTGCAGATGAGGGTGTCTCATGAATTAAAAAAGAACCATGTTTCATCCATTTTAAAAGCAAAAGTAAAAGGTGAAGTAGCAATGTTCTGTGTTCTTCCCCCTCGCCATGGCTTCCTGGAAGGAGCAGGTGTTCCAAAGTGATGCAGACCTGAATTTAGGTCCCTCTGCCCCTCTGTTTTGGGGTTGGTGAAACCCATGTGTATTAAGTTCGCAGCCTCAGTTTCCATACGTGTAACATTGCGAATCACATCTATTTCTCTTGGGCTGTTTTGAAATTAAATTTAGTGGAACAAGCTCACACAGGCACACACAAAGCCTGGAACCCTCCCTCGTACATAATAGGCATTTGATGTGGGTCCCCCTTCACTCTGCACTGCAGGGAGTGGAATCAAGGAATGGATGGAATAAAGGGAAACAGAGAGACACCAGAAGGGAGGATGTACATTGTAAAATCTAGTCAAAGGTTAATCAAAATAACCATATGGGGAAAAAAGGGGGAAAAAAGAAAAATTAGCTTCTGTTCCTCAAAGCTTCTCCAAATAAAAACATGGCAGCATTCACTACATTTTTCACTTGTTGGATCCTATGTACTCACCTTAAGTGACCTGAGTTACCGCTAAAGGCAGGCAAAAACCAGGTGGCTATCAAGCAGGTGATATTAATTTCTTTGGCCAGCTATGGGTTCATGTTGCTCTGAAAAATGAGTGTAGATAATACTGAGTTTTAAATCATAAAAAGGTGATACTAACAGAACATTCAAAATCAGTCCAGTGGGAGAAACAACATCCCTACTGCAGTCGTTGCTGGCTTGGCAAACCCATCGTGTCCAGCTATTTTGGTAATGCACCAGTTTGTATGCCAGGCAGGACCCACAGTGAAAGCAAGCTCAAGTGCCCTGCATATTGGAGCTACTTGGAGCACTGCTGAAAAATGAGGAGGGACAGGTGAAGAGACTGCTAAGAAGAGAAAGGAGAAGACACACAAGAGAGAATTTCTGGTGATGGTGTTTGCTGAGGGATTCTTTAAGATCTGAGCTGTCTAAGTATACAATGGGTCTTCAAAATGTTCATGAAAAATACATGTTATGAAAAATACATGTTATGAAAAACTATGCATAGATTTTTAAATATTTTCTCACCAAAATAAACTCATATTTTATTTAGTTATTTTTTGGAGAGATTTTTGCTATAGGGTGCATGTACTTGCTGGAGACACAGACAGAGACAGAGAAAGAGAAAGTGAGAAACCATCCCCCACACCAGGAGGGACAGCCATGCTGCCATCCCTTCTCCTCTCTCTTCTCAGGCTTTTGGGCACACACTCCATGTGCCTGGCGTGTTTTAAGCTGTAGAGTCCAGGACTCAAACCACAAGTTGGCCATGTGGGAGTCCAGTGACGTAACTGCTATGCCATCTGCTGGCCCTGAACTCATGTTTTATAATTACATTTTCTATGAATGTCTTCAGTTTGTTTATTTCTAACAGAGAGTACATGCACCTTACATGCATGAGAGATGGAAACACCCTCAACAGCATCTGCTAGGCCATGCTGCCTCTCCCCAGCTCTCTAGTTCATCACGATTGGTGTTTCAGATCTCCTGAGTTGCAGATCCGAACCCGTGGTTGGCCGTGCAGTGCTTCTTCCAGCACTGCAGTTTGGTATGGTACCAATTGTGCATAGAGACTGGGCCTCCCCGACGTTGGAAAGTCACCTCATAGATGTTAAATTGTATGCCCAAGCTACCTAGTAGTTCATCACCTCCAGTCTTCGGAATGTTCTAGTCACTGTATTCTGATAGACAGTGATAAGTAGAAGTAGTTCAAAAGCATAGAGTTCCATTTCCCACCTAGATTTGTCTTCAATTAAAAAAATGGCATCCTATTTGAAGGTCTTTGAGGAACCTCCACATCATTCTCCACAGTGGCTGGACCAATTTACATTCCCACCAACAGTGTAGGAGTGTTCCCCTTTCACTGCATCCCCTCTAACACTTATCATTATTTGTTTTTGTTTTTGTTTTTTTAATCTTCACCATTGTGACTGGGGTTAGGTGGTATCTCATTGTGGTTTTGATCTGCATCTCCCTTACAATGAGGGATACTGAGCATTTTTTCATATGTTTTTTGGCTGTTCATATGTCTTCCTTAGAGAGTTGTTTATTCAGCTCATTTTCCCATCTTTTAACTGGGTTAATTATTTTCTTCGGTGTAAGCTGCTTGAGTTCCCCATGTATTCTGGTTATCAGTCCCTTATTTGAGGCAAAGTTAACAAAAATTCTCTCCCATTCCAAGGGTTGTCGATTCACAGTAATTATGGTGTCCTTTGCTGTGCAGAAACTCCTTAATCTGATGTAATCCCATCTGTTTATTTTGGGGATTATTGCCTGTGCTTTGGGGGCCTTGCTTAGAAGTCTTTGCCTACCCCAATGTCTCCCAGAGTTTTTCCAGTGTTTTAAACCAGTAGTTTTATAGTTTTCCATCTTAGGTTTACATCTTTGATCCACTTGAGAGACATTGGAGGTCTCCACTTAACATATACCAACTATCCGCACTCTATGGTGGAGACTGAAAGACTGGAGAACATAAAAGCATTAAAAATTGTAATAACACTAGAGATAAAGTGGAAAGAGAGTGTGGGAAAGGAAGAGCATAGGAAAGGAAATTTGGGGGAAAATGGAGAGGTAAGACACTGTGGGGCACAGATAAGGTTTATTATCTGTTAACGAGGATGTGTACAATAGTCTCAACTGAGGTGTATATCATGCTGGGTAAAGTCTCTCCACAATCTAAATGATGTATAGCGTTTTAATGTATGAATAATAATTTTAAAAATTAATTTTAAAAATGGTAGTCCAAGCAAAAACACCACCAACAAATTTAAAAAGTAATAAAACTTCTCTAGAAGTAAGAACCTAGAGCAAGAGGTGACAGGAGAAGAAAGAGCCTTGACTCTAGGAGAAAAAAAAATAATTGCGCTTTTGCTAATTATGAGGCAGAAGCTTGTATCAGGGACCTGCGGTACTGCCTAGAGGTTCAATATTTTGCTAGAAGTGTTCACAGGACTCAGCATATAGTTGCATTCATGGCTATGATTAATTACATGAAAGATACCAAGCGAAATCAGCAAAAGAAAAGGAGCATGGGGCAGAATCGAAAGGAAGCCCAACTCCAAGAACCTTCTCCCAGTGGAACCGCACAGGGTGAGCTTAATTCCCCCACCAAGTCAAAACAAGGCATGGGAAGTGCTGTCTATCCAGGGACCTCACTGAAGACTCATTCAAGATGAAGGCTTTTAACTGGGTACTGGTCTCACGGCCACCATCTTCTGAGCCAGTATTGAAGTTGCAGACTTCTAGACAGAAAGGACACACCGAGCCTGCTCTACCTGGTTTGCTAGTTCAGACGTGGAGAATCATTCTGTTCATGGAATGGTGGGAACCACCTGCTGGTGGAGGGCCAGCCCTGCGGGCAGACTTTCTAAGGGAGCAGGCTCGGGCCTGCTGAGCTCTTCTCGTGCAGAGTTCAAGACAGTTTTTAAAATTCAAGAAAAGCATGACCTTCAGATCATTGAAGACTAGAGGTGCCAAGTGTCTGATATTTGGGTTATGCTAACATCTTTACAGTACTTTAGAAGCTATAAAATGTACTTTTCTCTGTGCAATAGTTTATCTTTACAGCAATGCTGAGGAGTATTATCACCCATAAACTCACAGACAAGGGTTCCCAGGGCCATCAAGGTTGAATGACGTTCTTACAGCCTCTCATTCAGGGTCTCGTGGAGCTGCTTCCCACTCACATCCACAGACATTGGCGCCACACCATTTCTCAGCTTGTGACTCAAATTCCACCCTCGTGTCAGGGACCTTTCCATTCCCGCACCTTTCTAAGTCCAGTAATGAGACTGCTGCAAAAGGGTGACAACAATATTTCCAGTCCCCCTTGCTGTTCTGGGGACTTGTTTTTCCCTCAAGGTGGGAAGCCTACACCTCTTAGCTTTGAGCCTGGTCAGCCTTTATGACGGGCTCAACAAACAGAATGTGGCAGAAATGACATCATGTGGTGGCTACGGGGGCTGGGGAATAGAAGGTGTCCCGCCTCTTCCTGGAGTATGCTCTCTCTCTCTCAAAGAGCACCTGGAAGTCTGAACTGACAAGTAAGATATGCAGCTCTACCCTGAAGCTACTGTGGAGAAAAGCCATGAGCGAAGTGGACAGAGATGGACGGAGATGCCCAGGAGCCACAGCTGTTCCAGCCCCCAGGAATTTGATCCTCCTCAAACCAGACCTGAAATGCAAGTGACTGAAACTTCAGGTGATTTCACCCCCTAGCCTTCCAGCCACTCCAGCTGATGCTCACAGGGACAGAAACAAACTGTCCCCACCAAGCACTATCCAAATAAGAGAGCCATAGCAAAGTAAAAGCGGCTGTTGTTTTCAGCTATTCAAGTTCTTTACATTTTAGTCTGGTTTATTGTACAGCAATAGATAATGAGTGAGGACACTGATAGGACACCAGATGCCTGTGAAAGGAATTGGGGCCCTTCAGATGGTGGAATGGTTACGTAGCTGGACTCCCATGCAGTCGACCACGGGTCGAGTCCCAGACCCAGCATCTTAAAACTCATACCAGGTGTGTGTGCATGCATGCCCAAAATCCTGAGAGGAGAATGGAGAAAGGAATGCAGCGTGGCCATCCCTCCTGGGGGATGATTTCCTGCTTTCTGTCTCTCTGTCTTTCTCTGGCGAGCGCATGGGCCCTATAGTAAAGACTCTCTCAAAAAAAGAATTTTTTTTAAATGTTAAAATTTAAAGAAAGTGAACATTTAGACTTATTTTCAAAGAATACATTCAACCTGATATCCATAGCATATGCAAATGTGAAGATATTTTATATTTACGTTATACATCTCATTTTTGCAGGCTAAAATGCCCTTAACACAGCAAACATCAATGCCAACCATCAACATATGAATAAACCTGAATTTTTGTGCATAAAGGTTGAACTTTTTACACAAAGGAGATTATTTAATATTTTCAGAGGATGAAATCATACCTAAATAGGTCTTGTTAGTCCCATAATAATTACCTTCACCACCAAACTGGGCATATGGCCTCAATGAATGGAGCCGTGTACTTCCTGGTAGACATTAGCACCTATTTCTTCAAACATTTTAACTGAACCTTTTGAGGGGTAAAACCATTAGGCCCCTTGCAAAGTGAGTCCAGCCCCTGGAGGCTGAAAAGTCCTAGAAACTCATGGTTTTCATCAAAGATGGAAGTGATGGGGTGGAATGGTGAGATTTGGAGCCAGATCTTGAGGTTAAGAAAATTTCTAGTCACCCTAGCTGGTGGAACCACCCAGTGAGCTAACACAGGGGTGAATCAAAACTAGGTTTGGATAACAGGAAAGGCTAGGAAGAGGAGGCAGTCATCATTACTGGGGAGAGAACAGAAAGTAGGGTTTTCTCTTTGCCTCATGATGAGCGTCACTGGGACACTTTCTGGGACAGATCTCAGAAACACACTTACAGTTCTGCGGAGAGGTGGTCTCCCCTGCTCACCAGGGTGGCTCCAAGAATCCTTACAGTGAATGAGAAGTCCCTGGCAATGAGGCAGGTGCCCCGTCACTGGACACCTGGCATCACACTGATGCCTGGGATCAGAGGAAGAGTTTCCCGTGTTCCACACTCACAGGAGACTGGCCTTGCTTTTTCTTTAGAAAGAGCAGAATATGAACACAGCCTAGTGCGCCCACCGGCAGAGGTAGGGGCAGAGGGTGCTCTGCACCGTTGTAAAAAGTGAGCCTGCAGAAGGCACTCCTAGGCCTTGTGTCTCCACATTTCTCTCAAGTTTTCGTTAAAAATTAACTTTCAGAGAAACTTGTTACCAACAAAACTCAGGGTCAAATCGTGAACCATGGATGCAACAGGATAATGTAAATTTTCAGAACAAAAACAGGCATTTTAATTATGACAATAATTACAACTGTTTTTCATTTACCCTCTGCCCCCAGATACCCTCGACTCTCACCTCCCAGAATGTCTTACAGCCTCCAAGGATTTACACAATTTTTGTATGAAGGAATCTTTTTTGGTGTTTAGGGAGGATTTTAGAAACAATGCTTTGTGCTATCTTATTAATCTGGCCTTTTAATGATATTTCAATAGTTCTTTTTATAAGCTTTCGTGATATACAGAATTCTCAGAGGCTCCCCCATTCCAATATCCCCACCTTCTGGTATACACACCCTGCCTAGTAACCCCCTTGCTTTGAGTGGAGGCAGAACCTGAGAACAGGTTCCCAAGAGATGATGTTACATGGTTTCAAGACTGTTACAAGAGGCTGGAGAGATTCCACTCTACACTCTGAAGATAAGCCCCTATGTATTGAGAAGGCCATGTGGCAGGACTTGAAGATCTCAGAGGCTGAGAGTAACCTCTAGCCAACAATCAGCAAGAAGGCAGGACCTCAGTCCTACAACCATGAGGAACTTAATTCTGCCAACAACGTGAATGAGCTCAGTATACATCGTAAGCTCCAGAAGAGAGCACTACCCAGAAGGCTCCTTGATTTCAGGCTGGCGAGACCCTAGGCAGAGGATCCATCTATATGGTGACCAGACTTCTGAACTATGGAAGATGAGACACAGAAATGGGGGTTGTGTTAGCAACTAAATGTGTAACTTCTAGAACTTTCTATTCCTCCTCTGAGTCTTGTTTTCAACATATCACATAGCTCTAACCACAGGGTATTTATGTTTTATATTACAATTTTTAAAGCATGAACATTTCTGGAAGTTGGACACAATCTGAATACCTTGTGTGTGTGTTTATCTGCTTCGTCCTGGATACCTATATCCTAGTACAATATGTCTTCCACCTTGCGCTTCTTCCTCGTGTGTTCATGAGAAGAGAAATGCAGAACCAGAAGATGTATTTTTATTTAAGGCAGGGAAAGGTGCCATTTGTGCTGACCAAGGGTGGACGCCCTTCCTGCCCCATTTCCTGTACCTGTAACCCTCTATTACACACATGTGTATCCATTTCTTACCTCAGCTGTTTGTGGCTATCCGGATGGCCAAGGATACCACTTATCCTGGCCCTGGAAGTGCTGTCAGGGGGCAGGAGGAAGCCTCTGTCCTCACTTGGCGTCTTCTCTGCAGGCCCTGTGCAATTTCAGTTACTAGATGAAAACAAAGTGGTGATGAAATCAGCTGTTGGTTATACTTTCCAGAGCAAGACACGTCTAACCTTACTGTCATTTGCAACCATGTGGGACATTGTCAGCATGGAATATAAGGAGTTGGCCCAAAATACATAAATTATTTAGCTGAACGAAGCCATCCTTTATCTAGTTTTAATGTAGGGCATATTCCCTGAATAGTTTACAACTGAGAACCTCCGTTCTTTTCCCATTTACAGCAGCAGCTAAGCATGCCACATTGAGCCCTGAGATTGGCAAACAGCAAATGGCTCGTCACGTTGAGTGTGGGCCATGCAGTCAGCTTCGGCAAGTTCCTCAACCCACCTGAGCTTCAGCTTCTCACTCGTAGCACGGAGACGATGCTGCTGCCCAGATCGCGTGTTTGTTTTCAGAATTGAACAAGGTAAGGCCTCTCTATTTGTCCTCGTGCTGTCCTCCTCTGTGCTTTGCCCTTCTCCGGCCCCCTTCCACACTGTCTTCAGCATCCGTAACTGTTTTCATGGCTTTTATATCCTCCAATGTGTCTTTCTCTATGTGATCCAATGTACTATAAACAAGATTATGAAAATAATAAATTAAATTTTAAAAAAGGAAAGAAACAGAATTAAATGAGGTCATGTCTATGGATGGCCTCACTGCATCACTCCAAGGACAAGCCACGCAACGAGCCAACTAAGCAAGTTCCATATGTATCCTTGTTTTTCCTGGAGAGAGAAAAAGACTCATTTAGGATGAACTAGAGCAATCTGATTCTGGACACTGCTGTTTAATACTATGGGGACAGTCTTTCACCCATGTAGTGGTAGAGAATGCTACTTCATTAAGCATCTGCTTGTGCTGGGTACTGTCTTCCCAGTCAATCTGTGTTATGTATGTAGAACATCTCTGTGACTAAGTACTATTAATCCTGTTCTATAGCTGGAGAGATGGCAGTGGAGAGCGATCACTGGCACGTAGCGGAGAAGTGGAAGCTCTTGCACTCGCATCCTGTCTATTGCTTATCATATTACATGCAGTTTTGATTACATGGATTGACTTATTTACAACTTCTAATTGGTTGTAACCTAATTAACCATCTCTCATCAAATTGCACCTATTGCTTACTAAGACATTTTATAACAATTCCATGTATAAACTCACGCAGCATTTAAAATTGAGTTAATTCTACCAATTCCTAAGAGATCCCCAACCATAGCCACTTGCCCTCCTGCTATAGGTTGAATTGTGTCTGGTCAGAAAAGACACATTGGGCAGTCATAACCCCCAGTACTTCAGAATTTGACTTTCTTCGGAAATAGGGCCTTTGCAGAGGTAGGCAAGTCAAAATGAGCTTAGCAGTGTAGGCTCCAATCCAATAGGATTGACATCGTTATAACAGGGAATGATTTTGACACAGAGACAAGACACATACAGAGGGAAAGTGATGTGGACAGAAGTTGAGAGAAGACAGTTATCTATAAACCAAAAAGAAAGGTTTGCAACAGATCCTTCTGTCATACCCCTCAGAAGGAACCAACCTGGCCAACAACTCAACCTCAGACTTCTGGCCTTTAGAACCGTGAGACAGTAAGTGTCTACTTGGGAAATCACTCAGTTAACTGTACTTTGTCAAGGCAGTCCGGATGAACTAATATACAACCCCCCACCAGCAACGTTGACCCTGCCTGTTCTGATCTGATACATCATTGTATTTGCTTTTGCAACTGAATATTTATTCTCTTTATCCATTTTTTTTCCCAAGAAGAAATGCTATTGGTGGTTATTGTGTGGTCCTATCACTAGAATCCCTGTAGGAAAAGCTTTCCAGAATAACTGGATAAATATTTGATTAAAAAAAAAAAAAAAAGGAAAAACAACAGGAAAGATGTAAAAAAAAAAAAAAAGTTAATGTGCTAGACAGAATAGAAAATCAGTGAGCAAACCCATCTGAATTGATTAGAAAATTCATGTCCCAAAGAAATGTTTGGAAAAACTAACATGGACATAGTTTGAAGGACCTTTGGAAAAGTCTGAACTTTAATTGTCAATCCTGAGGAGACAATGAAGAGTTCTGATTGTTTTCTTCTGTCTGGTTATAATGGTTACAGTGTTATAACAGTTGCAGTCATTTTGGGAAATACTTTTGGTCCTAGGGTTTTTTTTTTTTAATTTTTAAATGATCTTTTAAACTTATTTTATACATTCAATCACTGTTCATTACCACAGCTTGTAAAATGAATTTTCCCAGCATACACTGCACACCAGTTAGAGATAGCATACACTTTGTCGTCAATAGATAGTCTTCTATTTCTGGGTACCTTAAATGTCTTGCCTCTCTATTTCATAGTTTTAAAGGTAGACTGGAAAAAAGACCAGAGTCATGGAGACCAGATGGGATGTTATGAAACAGCCATCGGCTGAAGTATTAAAGACTTAGACAATAATGATGCCATAGCCATGGGAACATGTATGTGGAAAGTGTTACGAAAGAATCAACAGGTCTTACTGGAATGTGAGACGACCTTGAGTTCTCCAGCTGGCAAAAGCAAAGTTGATTCATCTGAGAGTGAGAAGGAAAAACAGTGCTGCATAACATTTTCTATTTCAGGTTTTAATAGTGACTAACAAAATAGTAATTGTTTCTAATAAAAAAAATGTGTGGTTAGTAATCTCCTTCGACACAACACTGAATGAATTCCACAAAATTTAGACTGTTTAAATTCTGGGTTATGTTTGTTAAGATTATATGCCAAATTGGGGGGCCAGCAAATGGTGTCGTGGTTTAGGTGCTGAACTTCCACATGGCCAACTACAGCTTGAGTCCCAAGCCCAGCAACTTGAAACTCACACCAGGTTATGTGTGGGTGCATGACCAAAATCCCAAAAGGATAAGGGATTGAGGGATGGACATTCCACCTAGTGGAATGATTTCTCACTTTCCCTCTTACTCTCTCTCTCTCTCCCCCTGGTGAATGCACTTGCCCTATGGCAAAACCTAAACAAAACAAAACAAAAAAAGTGATGATATGTGAAGTATTTAACCTCTTTTGTTGCTATTTTTGAGGGAGAGGCTCACTGTTTTCTTTATAAAGTGAAGAAAAATGTTGTTTTTCTTTATGTCAAAAAACAACACTGGTTGTTTACATAGTAGTGATCAAACCAGGATTCCTATAGGCACTTGTGCATGCACACACACACACACACACACACACTCACACTCACATTCACGTACTATCATATAAAGCTTCTGAGAACTCTATTATAAATTACTCTTTTAGTGCTTTCCAGGAGTGCCATGAATCTTAGTAAACATCGAATTATAGCCTAAATAACAGCCATGAATGCATTCATCTTCGTTTTTCTAAATAACCTTTAATATCAGCTGGACTCCCTTAATGGAGAAACACCTGAGCAGTTGGGTAAGGATTATAACAGGAAGATTGCTGACCTCACGTCTCTACGTCAATAATCTGAACATTGTGAAGGACTACAAAAGTCCTGAGCTATTATTATCTTCTTCCATTTGATTCATTTGGTGCAAATAAAATGCAGAAAATGAGATGAGGACAACAGAAAGCAAGAAAATGCTATATAAATGTCAAGGGCAATTGAGAATTTTGAAAAGGAGAGAGCAACCTTGATTGTGGCAAATATTTATTTGTAGAAATGTAAACATCAAAATTCTGGACCTATTTCAAAACTGTCACAACTCTAAATGTGATGAAGCTTTCTGAACCCCAAAAGCCATAAAGTCATAGTTTGTTATTATAGTACATTCTTAAATCTCAAATCATTTGGATGTTACCTTTTCAGGCACACAATTCTAAGTTTGTTGTTTTTTTTTAAACTTTTTGGCTGTAGTTCATGTTTCAGTCTAGGCCAAGCAAGTAAAGATCTCACTGAAGTCTAGAAATGAAATCTTTTCAATTTATTGGGGGAAATATGAAAAGAAACAACCTTTGAAAAATGCTGATGAAATGTAATTTTCCCCCCATAATAATTTTCTGGCATTTATGACAAAGATCCTCTGTTACTTATAACTTCCCCTGAATTTCATTCTTGGCTTAGTTGCAACCCAAAGAACTGACAGTGGAGAGATATTCATTTATCTCTGAGTGGTGAGGGAGCTGTTTTTCAAGTGAGACAGAAGCAACGAGTGTTTGGAACACCTCATACTTCAATGAAATCCAATTTTCTTTTACAGGTTTCACTCAGTAGCAAGAAGGCACTCACATTGAAATGCTTAGATTCTAACAGCATCTATAAAAGAGAAAAGACAGTCTACAATGATGTTTAGGGTTTTTTTGTTATTTGCAAATGTACTTTCATCTTGTCCGGTTCTAGTGAATTCTAACCACTGAGACAAGATTGCAGACTTCTAATGATTTCCAGAGAATTATGTTACCAGTAGCTTTATGTATCCATCATGTCTGAACTCTCTGGGTTTTGTGGAAGCACACTGCCAGGGGTTTGCTGGCAGACTGAAGTAATATTTACAGCAAATGATTAGATGGTAGAGAAGCAGGATTTCAATTCAATGGTATGACATGTAAGACTGGCAAGGAGATGTTAAAGTTTTCAAAGAGCTTCTTGGATTTAACAAATATTTAACAGGTACCTATGGCATGTCAGGGCGTCAAATGTCTCCCTGTCTAGTCAAAAAATCACCTTAGGCTACCTGGTAGTGAAAGCTGGAAAACCTGTACCCTTTGTGTTAAATCAGAGAGACACTGAGAAGAAAATCAAACACAAAGACGTTGTTTATAACACTGGAGGTCTCTGTGGTCCACTGTGAGACCTACAACCACCACCTAGAACCATTGTCAAGGATTTCCAAATCTGAGGGATCACTCATGGAGGCATTAGCAAGCCTTGTGCACGTGTAAGTATGTATGAGTTGTTTCAACACTTGAAAGAAAGTCAAATATATGTGAAATATGACAAGAGCTTGAATTCACCTAATAAAATGATATTCTGTGTTTAGAAAGAACAACATCAGGGACCAGCAGATGGAGTAATGGTTACCTCACTGGACTCACACATAGTTGACCTTGGTTTGAGTCTGCCTCACTCAACTCATGCTGGGCTCATGTGCCTGTGTGCCCAAAATCCCAAGAGGAGAATGGAGGAGAAGGGATTGTAGTGTGGCCATCCCCCCTTTGGGGGCGTGGGGGTGATTCCTTGTTTTCTGTCTCTCTGGCAAGCATACATGTCCTATAGCAAAAATCTATAAAAAAAAAATAAGAAAGAAAGAAAGAAAAGAAAGAACAACATAACAACATCATTTAGTAGTAGGAAGATCAGGTCACTCACTCTCTTTCAATCTCTGGATTTAGGAAATATGTGAAGGTAGGTCTTAGATACAAACAGCCAACTTTCAGGAGCCCCTGTAGTTAATTATGTCCAGATAATGTGCTACATGTATCAAGATTCTGCCATAGGCTTTAATGATGGTTGACAGTTAGTAACATATGAATCTACTTAACCTCAAAGTGGAGTCTCAACTACTCTCTGACTCTCTTTCTCTCACTCTCATCCTCTCTTCACTGACCCCACTGTAGAAGTGACTACAAATTAACTAAGTTCTATAAGCTCAGTTGATTCTCACAATAACCTCATGAGATTTATACTATCAATATCTATGTTTTATTTATGTAAAAAATTAAGGCCATGGTTAAGACAATTTGTGATAAAACTGGGATTTCAACTTGACAAAGATCTAATAACAGCTGATATTTTTGCACCTGATATTGGACACTTTGTTACTCCAATACTAATAGAGTTTATCAACAAACCAATTTTATAAAAAAGGAAATTATAGGGATCAGCAGTTGGCATAACGGCTATGTCACTGGACTCCCATGTAGTTGACTGCGGTTCAAGTCCCGGACCCGGTGGCTTAAACTCACATTGGGCATATATGCATGCATGCCCAAGATCCCGTGAGGAGAATGGAGGAGAAGGGATTGTGGCATCGCCATCCCTCCTGGGGGAAGGGGGGTAATTTTTTCCTTTCTGTCTCTCAGTCTCTCTCTGTCTTTCTGGCATGCACATGTACCCTATAGCTAAAATCTCTCTCTCAAAAATAAAGGAAGTTCTATGCAGTGAAGATATGATTGCTGGTGAAGTCTTATTCTGGAAATAAAGGCTATTGAATCAGAACAAGTCTAAGTAAACCTTCCTAAGTACTTGTGAATAATCTGTGAACAATCTCCTAGCAATGGTTCAATCAAAAATTGATCATAATGCACCGTCTTTCACCAGCAATGGTCTTTGTTGCATGGCCTGTGATGAAGTAACCATCCTTTCACTCTATGTCCGCAGCAATGAGTATCACAAGGATATTTTAGCCTATAATTCTACTCAAAGGAAATGTCATTATTATTTAATTTCCCAAGCAGCTTTGCTATTATTTGATAGAATAGGGCATTTGCCATTTTGAATATTTTGTTCATTGGTTTTTGGTCTTGGTTTTGAACAAGAGAAGTCACGTTAGTAATGACTGATGAAATCAACAGAGGTTTGCAGTTTAGTCAGTAGTAAGATGTGCAGCTCTGTATGATGTGATTTTTCTTTTCTGACATAGCAACATTTTTGTTAGGAAAGAAAAACTGAACAGGACTTATGTTTCTCTGCAATCTAATTCTAGTTTCTTCCATTCACTCCTTTCTTTCTCCCTCCCACTGCCACATTGCTGGAAGGGGTGAATGGTCCCTGAGATCTAAATATACTCAACTCTAATCATATTGCTGCAGAAATTACTAGTAAAATTGATCTATAACTTATTGGAAACATCCAGCATTTGAGTTCTGCGAGGAAACCGTATTTTCTCTTTTCTAAATCCTGAGATGCCTGCAGGAGAGCAAAAGAAAATCTGGTAATACAGAGATCTAAAAGATTCAGTAGAAATGAAAATGATGACATTGACACTTTCTTTTTCCTCTTCCTAGGGAATGAAAAATCCTTGTGAATTTTCCTCCTACATAACAGAATGATGTGGGATTCTGCTGCTCGCTTCCTCCCTATTCGTTATGTCTTCAGGGACTTTCATCCCCACTAATGTGCGTGTTATATAAAATGGGGTTGATTGACCTGCCTCTCGTGGTAGCTAGAGTTTGTAGCTTTGTTTTATTAATCAGTGTGTGCACTCGGCTGGGAATTAGCAGGAGCTGCTAGCTTTATTAGCATTGAAGCTGAGCTTCCTCAACCACTAAGGGACATAGCAAATCAATGTTCACAAAGATGCCCTGATCCTCACCTCCATCTCCACCTCCACCTCCCATCACTCACAACACCCTCCACAGTTATCAGCTAATGGTGAAATGGCAATGAACATTCTGGAAATTAGCCTGTCTCCCCTACCCACATACAGACACTACACATGCAAACACACATGTTTCCTGCAACAATATCCCAGTCTGGAAACTAACAAGAGCTATTATAACCAACCATTGACATGGGGCATGCAGATGGGAGGTGATGGGAAGGAACGATTGTCCTACAGTTTGTAAAGGAGGTCTGTCTTCTCTGAGAGATGAATCGTGCTCTAAGCCTTATGTTCTTTTCCCAGGGTCTCATATTCCAAACCTTCTGTCCTTTCTGCTTGGTCACAGTAATCCAAGTATAGCACGGGTCACCTCTGCTGGTAAGTCATTACACATTCCAACTTGGGGTGCCCTGACAGCCTTCTGATAGCTAAAACCTGCAGCAACATGGTTTCACCAAAGCTGATTCTGGTTGCTCTGTTCTTCCTTTTCCATGAAACACTAGTCTACTCAAGGAACAAGGAGTGAGAGAAGAGACAAATTGAGATGGATAAGATTTCAGTGGAAATTGTTTTCCAGGCTTTGTATGGCCTGACAGACGACAAAAAAAAAAAAAAAAAAAAAAGGGGGGGAACTCTAGATACAGAAATTTCACCATCAAAGGCCAAGTCTGGCAACTACCCATTTCCAAGTCTTCTTTACTTACACAGACTTCTTATATTTTTACCGCAATCAGCTTTATTTTATTTCATAGTTTCCTAGCCTCATTTATTACAAGTATTTGCATTTTGAGTATCAAAAAATGCTACAAAGCTCCTTAGTACATTGTAAATGAAATTTCTGGGTTTTTAGGATGCAAATTTCTCTGTGTCCCACCATGCTAGAAGGCAATGTCAGTATTTTATCTGATTCTGGCTTCTTTTTTCCGAGAGAAGTTCATCATAATCTATTCTCTCTGGACTCGCTGCTGGCTTCCTTTTCCCAAGGTCAATTGACTTATTTTTGTAGGCTAAACAACAAAAAAAAAAAAAAAAAAAAAAAAAAGGGGGGGAACTCTAGATACAGAAATTTCACCATCAAAGGCCAAGTCTGGCAACTACCCATTTCCAAGTCTTCTTTACTTACACAGACTTCTTATATTTTTACCGCAATCAGCTTTATTTTATTTCATAGTTTCCTAGCCTCATTTATTACAAGTATTTGCATTTTGAGTATCAAAAAATGCTACAAAGCTCCTTAGTACATTGTAAATGAAATTTCTGGGTTTTTAGGATGCAAATTTCTCTGTGTCCCACCATGCTAGAAGGCAATGTCAGTATTTTATCTGATTCTGGCTTCTTTTTTCCGAGAGAAGTTCATCATAATCTATTCTCTCTGGACTCGCTGCTGGCTTCCTTTTCCCAAGGTCAAATTACATTCAGCTAAACATGGAGAAATTTAAAGTCAAGAATGGCCTACCAAGGAAACCCCACGTAATCGTGAATCCTGATTTTAATCAGTAGTTTCAGCTTTTTCACTAAGTAAATCTTTATGCCAGAATGCTCATGAGACAATCCTGAAGTGTCATTAGCATAATTGTGCAGCCCTAGGGATTAAGAGTAGGACAGGTCTGGGCTCAAGTCCAGTTCCTCACTAACAAGCCTTGTGACCTTGAGGCAGTTACTTCATTTATATGAACCTCAGGTAGTAGCTCTTTTATTTAGCTTTCATGAGGATTAAATACGCTAAGGCAGAAAGAATGGTTTGTTTAATGCCTGAAATATGATGAGGACTCAATAAATATTCCCCAATGTTATCCTTTCTCCTGCAGGCCTACAAAGAAACAGAATTTACACAAAATCCAGACTAGCACCTGAATCCATACTGAGTTAGCAGATAGTAGAGCAAGACTTTCAGGTCTGAGATAATGAGATTTTTTTTTTTAACCTAGAATTCTATATTCAGTCACATTATAAATAAGGTATGCCCATATGGTCAAAGACCACCATACCTTTAATTGAACAAGACAGGAGCAATTGATAGTTACTGTGACCAGGAAGCCCACCTCCCACAGGGAACCATGAGCTCTGTAAGAGGGTATTAAATGGGTCCTTATAGGATTTAGGCTTATACTGAGTGACTTTGGAGGAGTTTAAAGAAGTAAGAGTTTCGGTGCTGTCATGAGGTAAAAATGATCCTATGATTAGTTATCTTGATCATTTTCATCTAAGATTCAGGGGAGATGGAACAGGTAAGTTCTAACATTTAATTGATATGAAGCAATGTGACGTTATCAGGGAGAGAATGTTGTAGGTTTTTGTGGTTTGTTCAGTGTTCGTGTGGTGGTCTGAGCCCAGATACAGTTATGAAATGATACTGATTTTATTTGCTTTATCATAGTCACAGGGTGACCTTGTCTAATGTTGGTGTTCTGTGGAAAGGTCTATGTTAACAAGGGAGCATCGCTGTTAGAAACAGGCCTGCCTCCAGCTCACAGCACCTGTCCCTGCTCAGGAGGTAGGAAGGATAAGAACATTCTCTAACATTCACTGACTCACACATTTTACCTTGCACACACTTTTTTCTAGGAAGTTACTTGAGGACATGCAAAGCAAAATAATGGAATGAAGCAAGATAAGGGAAGATTTAGAATCCAAGAAACATTGACACCAACCTAGGGAAACCAGTCCAGATCAGAGAAAGGATGAGAGGGTCTGTGAGAGGGAAAAGTATAAAAACAGGTCAGTAGAATATCTGGCTGAAATACCAAACTGAAAATATAGAGATTATGATAAATTCAAATAGCGTAAGGAATAACAAGGGAAATTAGATTGTATCTAAAGCAAATGTAATTAAACTACGCTTTCCAGCTGCACTCTGCAATAGTTAAATAATGAAAATATTTTTATTTTCTGTAAAGGATGATGTATATGCTTTGTCTTCATCAATATGCAATGTATGTATGCTCTGACAAAACCACAGCGCATGCTGTTAAGATGTACAATGATTAAACGTAAAAAAAATCAATCCATCAATAATAAAAAAGAAAACATTTTTATTAAGTTTTATTAGAAATAAGTAATAGACAAAGATTAGAAAATTTCAATATGAATTATAGAATGTACTTAATCTCTGACAGTATCAAAATAGAAGGTGCAATGACAGAAGTGAATGGAGGGAAAGGAGAGAAGAGCTGAAGGAATCAAGGGGACACCCATATCAGCCACCTGAAAATGGGGGTCTGGAGAACTGAGGACAATTTTGCTACTAAATTATTGCAACTAAATAGTAATCAAAAGTCTGACATTCTTTACTCTATATTAAGTAAGAGTAAAAATATAGCTTAGAATCATTTTCTTTTCTTTTTGGAGAGTTTTTTGGTATAGGATGCATGTACTCATCAGAGAGACAGAGAGAAAACTAGAAATCGCTCCTACATTCCAAATCACTCCAATTCCATAGTGTAAACAGGTACTTTTCATACTGATGGTGACTTGAACCAAATGTAGGGGAAGGCCATGCCACAATTCCTTCTCCATTCTCCTCTCAGGATTTTGGGCACGCATACACATGTGCCTGGCGTAAGTTTCAAGCCACCAGGTTCAGGTCTCAAACCATGGTTGGCCATGCGAGAGTCCAGTGACATACCCATTACACCATCTGCTGATCCCTCAAATTTTTTTCTTTGAATTTTATTTTATCTCTTTCATGAGAGAGACTGTGTGTGAGTAAGAGAGGCAGGCACAATGGAAGATCTCCTCTCCCCCAGCTTTCCCGTCAACCAGGACTGGAGGCACGCATGCACGCACCCAGCATGCTCAGGTCATCCCAAGATCTAAACCCTGCTCAGCCATGTGGCTCCAGTATTGCAGAGTGGCATGGCATCACCACCACCACTGTGGCTGGGCTTACAATATGGTGAAAGATAAAAGACACAAACAATTTCAAAACTGTAATACAGTGCTCCAAGATCTGGATCCTTCAGAGTTTGCTAACAACTTTTCATTATGAGGAGATTTTTTACATGTTCTACGTCATGGATATCATTGAAACCAAGTGCGTGGATTTACAATAATACCTGTGCCTTCACCTGACCTTCCCTGACCTGAAGTACATGAAGCCAGAGGCTGGGCATGACCTCACATCGCCTGAGTGGAGTTTCTGGCAGAACCCACTGCATGTTCAGAAACAGCACCTTCCACCCACCTCTGCGGACCCAGGACCCACAGTCTGTACCGAGAATGGCAGCCAGACACGTGTGCGCCTCCTTTCCATGGAAGCCCGCCAGTGCTACCACCCTTGCTGATGTTCAGATTCCAAGACTTAGCTGAAGGCCACAATATCGAATAATACTGAATGTCCGAATGTGCGGTCCAGGATAGACCTTCCCGAAGGGGAGTGAGGTCTCTGTTTGGAGATACCTATTCTACTGATAGTTACCTTTTGAACACTTAGCGTAAATTTCTCCTTCCTAATAGCTCTTTGGTTAATGAGTAATTACCACCTCCCCACTGGGTACAATTTAGTAGGACAACCATGCCTAGACCAGGGGAAGGTTTATGACCCAGTGTCAGTCAACAGGGTGCTCTTTCCATAAAATCCAAATCTCTAGCAGAGAGGCCAGCTCACCGAGAGCTTTCCAAGGACAGGCTGCTCTGCAAGGAAGCATAGTTATGGCCTCTGCCACTCAGCTTTCACGGGGACTTGAGATCCATCTGTGTCTAAAGTTGGGTCTCCAGCTTCCCGTTAATCCTGTGAGAACAAGCAGTCTTGACTGAGTTAGCGTTTTCCACAGAAATCAGGATTCCATCGTGTAAACAGATACTTACATACCCACTGATAGCAACTTTAACCAAGTGTAGAATAATGCTACCATAAACTGTAGCTGCTATTTATCATATGAAAGTAAGAGGGAGGAAAGAGCGACTTCTTTTCTTTCTCAATGTATGATGGTGGATGTTATCCACATGTGAATTAGAAGGGGAGAAGGAACAAGGAGAGAGCTGTTGGGTGTGCTCAGGACCTCATGCAATCCTCCACGTGCTAACCGGAATTCCAGAACAAAGCAGAATGCAGCCATGACGTCATTGTAGACAATCATTTCGATCCTTTTTTCTCTAAAGAAAAGGAGTAAACCTTTCACAAGTGATGATAAATTAGCCACCCTAAGTAACAAGCCCATTGATCTAACTCTCGCCTTATCATGTCACAACAATGGTTTTAACACTGAGTTTAAGAGCTGTGACCTTAACTGAGGGAGGTAAATACGTTTAAAAAATCATCTCTTCAAGCTAATCCTATAGTAGTGGGGAAAGCAAGAAGGAAATTAAACTTCCCAGAGAATCTTCTAATCCATTACTGCTTTACAAAGAAGGCTGTTAGGAATTAAGACCATAGAGACAAGGAGAGCAAATAACGAGAGTAAATTAGTGGGGGTGGGAAGGCACCGAGCAGAACGGGAAGGTGGTATCTAAAGAGGAAAGAGAGTTTAAGTACAGGGAGAGAGGACTGAAGAGTGCAATATAGAGTAATAGTGAACAGGTTGATAAAAATCTCTTCAAACCTCCACTAATAAGGAAACCTAATGCAAACAAGAAAAAATGGAGGTGCTATCAGCTGAGTGGACAGTTCTTTCAAGAGAAGGAAGATAGATAACACTTTACAAACCATTAATCTGTTTACCTTATAGTTCTAGAGTTTAGCATTATTTTAAAAAGGTGAAATTTCAACTAGATGTTAACAGTTTTGAGAGGAGTGGAGGAGTGGAGAAAAGGGAACCTTTGTACACTTTGGTGGAATGTAAATTAGTACAGTTATTATGGAAAACAGTATGGGACCTCTTAAGAAATGAAAAGTACAACTACCGCATGATCCCGCAAGCCCTCCACTGGGTACATGTCCAAAGGACGTGAAATCTGTGTGGGGGAGAGACACCTGCACGCTCTGCTCATTGCCACATTATTCACACCAGCCGAGATGTAGAGACACCCCCCCCCATCTGCAAAGGAATAAAGAAAGCATGGTGTATATTTATATATAAAATACAATTCAGCCTGGGACCAGCAGTTGGCGTAATGGCTATGTCACTGGACTCCCACGTAGTCGACCACGGTTCGGGTCCCGGACCCGGTGGCTTAAACTCACGCCGGGCGCGTGTGCGTGCGTGCCCAAGATCCCGAGAGGAGAATGGAGGAGAAGGGGTTGCGGCGTGGCCATCCCCCCTGGGGGGTGATTTCCTGCTTTCTGTCTCTCTGTCTCTCTCTGTCTGTCTGGCGAGCGCATGCGCCCTATAGCAAAAACCTCTCAAAAAAAAAAAAAGAATACAATTCAGCCTTAAAAAAGAAGGAACTTCTGCCATTTGCGATGCTGTGGATCAACATGTAAGACATCATGTAAAACAAAATAAGCCAGACATAGAGAAGCAAGTACAGTCTCACATATCAGTGGAATCTTAAAAAGCTGACTGCGTGGAAACAGAGGGTCTAAGGGTGGTTACACAAGGCTGGGTGGAGGAGCAGGGAGAGGAGCGAGGTGTAGGTCAAAGAGCACAAACTTGCAGTTACAGAGAGGCCTACAGATCTGAGGTAGAGCAGAACTGCAGTAATAATATTGAATTTATTCAGAAAATTTACTGAGTAGATTTTAGATTCTCATCAGAAAAAAAAAAAAAAAAACGGCTAACTGTCACCAGTGACGGGCCGGTTAATTTGGTTCTTCATAGAGACCATTTCATTGTGTATATGTGCCAAACAGTACGTTGTATGTCTACAATAAAAATAATTTTAGGGCAGACAGTAACACAAAAGGACCCACCTGGGAGAGGTCCTGGGTTCGCATCTTGCTCTCTCCCTGAGTCCTTTAGGCACAAGCCACGATCCAGGCTGGCTGTTGGGGATGGGAGGGGGACACCGTGGTGGGAGGACTTTGTTGGGGATGCTTCTCTCTCTTTTGGTGTCTTACTCTCGAAAAAAATAAACTTTTTTTTTTTAAGGTGGATTCTTTAAAAAATAATTTGAGGGTAGAGCATCACAAAATCAGAGGAATTATGCTATACTTCATGGAACAATACGTAAGACATAGCATTTACTAGCTACAATTGACAACCAAATCAATTCTCACCTCAATTAAAATACAGCCTTAATAAAGAAGACAAAATTAAACACTATCACCTCTACCAGAATCTAAGAGTGACAGTAGTTTTATAGATTTAGAAATAAGGATTTGCAATCATCTTGATAGCCAAAAAAATAAAATAAAATAAAACTACAAGATGAATTCTGAATTTAGTAAGCAGGTGACAGTCTCATGAAATAACTCTTTAAGATTTTACCAATTTATTTGAGTTGGCTTGAAAATTGGTTGGCAAGCTGAAAAGTGAATGGGAACACAGAGCAATGATCTGAGTGCCGATGAGGAGCCCCAGGAACCAGCATTAATTCAACCTCCCTGAGTGTAAAACAGAACAGGGCTCTCAGAGCCAGCCACCAACCCAAAATTCCAAAGGGGCATTTTCCAAGTCCCTAGGAGTTGTGGGTATCACCTTTAGTTATATTTGGATCAAATAGATTTGGGTGACAAACTACCTCTGTTTAGGGTTCCACAACAAATTTCAAGTAAACAGGACTGCAGCAAAAAGTAGTTAAATTTAGCAAATGAATGGAACTTCTTCTGTTTGCCTGGTTTGTTTCCACATACAGATGGAATGCAGGTAGAAGCCAGAGAGGGCCAAGAGAGTCCCTTGGGCTGTGAAAGAAATCCCAGAAGAGGGATAAAGGAAGGCACCACCTTGGGCCCAGATGGCAGAGGGAGGAGCCTGCGATGGATGTTCAAAGCAAGGTCCTCTCCAGCTGCCCTCTCCGAGTTGCAAGTCCTTAGGGAATTGAAATTTTGCTTCCTCTGGTGAGTTATGCAGCCAATTAAATGTGAACATTCTTCACACCTGTTCCCATTCCTAAGGCAAGGAGATCTGACATAAGTAAGGAATACAATATAAATCTCAGGTTATACTGGGAACTTGATTCTACTTTCATAAAACCACATCCGCAATCATGCAGAGCCTCAACTGCCCCACCAGTGAACGGAGAACATCCTCACCTACACAGTTCTCCATCCCTGAAGTGTGGAAAGCACTTTTCTTTAAAAAAAGAGAAAAAAGAAAAAGAAAAGAAAGAAAGAAA
>NW_006159833.1:171776-172755 GCF_000334495.1 Tupaia belangeri chinensis | reverse complement strand
TTTTGTTCTGAGTTCCAGAAAATTGAGCACAACCAAACAAGAGAAGGATTGAGAGTTGCAAGGGATATATAAATCCAGCTTTTACTTTTTCTCTGCTCATATGTGAGAAGACACCATTAAAAGCTATCCAACTCTTATTCCCCATCCTGGCAACCCACTTACCTGTGGGATTTTAGAGAGTTCCAAAAGGGTTCCAACTTAGGCTGGAAATGTTGGCGTGTTTCCTGTAATGATAGCAACAGGTTTTTTCTGTGTCTGGCAGTTGTAGTTTGGCAGGGTATGATTCCCTCCAGAGAGCAAAAACAGGATTTTGTAAAGTTCTTTTGTCACTAGTAAATGCGTTGTAGAGATCATAACCAAGGGAAAGGTTAGGGAGCAAATGGAGGCTCTTATTAATCTCCTCAATTGCAAAGAGAAAGGCCAGGACATATTGGTAATTCTTCCATTGGTGCCTACACAGAGGGGACAGTGTTAGGAAAAAGAATAAATTTATGTAATTCAGGGTAAATTCTTCAGTCAAACCACAAGGCATAAAGGTTTAGGCCTAGGCTGCCATTCAGAAATTCTCCTGCACTGGTACATGGAGCTGGTGTGAGTAGTATTCACAGGGATCTAGAAAACCTTAATTTTTTTTCTCTTTACTTAAGCAAATTTTATCCAAACAGTAAACAAAGATTCCCAGGGCCTTATGAAGGAGATGAGATTTTGTTTAACTGGATGATTACTCTCACCTGAACAGAGCTGATTTTAAAGAAGGTTCTTTAATGTATAGAAAAGACAACTTTTTTGCAGGCTGTGAATAAAGAGTGCACACATTCACCATTTTTTATACAGTATAAAAATGTATATGGAGGCAATTTATAATATGTATATATATATACACACATATATAAATACATAAATATACATAAATATATATAAATATGTATGTGTATATATATATATATATATATATATATATATACACACACACATATTT
>NW_006159833.1:168836-170583 GCF_000334495.1 Tupaia belangeri chinensis | reverse complement strand
TACATGACTTTTACACAAAGCACCTTTCTACAATCCCCTAGTTAGTGGTGAGCACCAGAGTCAGCACCTTGATGCTAACATTAATTTATGTAAGGAGGTCAGTGTCCCAATATGCATGTGGGCCTTGCTATACAGGTCTTGGTTACAAAAGGGCTAAGGTATTAACAATTTTATTCATTCTGAGCTTTCCAAAGACCAAATACAGAGATAGTGCTGATAAAGTGGACAACAAACTATATTAATTTCTCTCTTGTTTCTTGAAGGAAATGGAGAAACTGAAAATTAAAAAAGAGATAATAAGAGTATAACAAGGCAGAACATTCTGAGTTCATAATTCTGCATGTCTCTCGTTTTTGTGCACATGAAATTATTCTCAAGTGGGATTAATTCCTCGCACACGTATATGTGCAAACTATGTTATTACACAGTTACAATCACATTTTCAGACACATGTACCCAACAACTTACCAATGATCTGACACTTCTTGAGCTGGCCTTTTCCGATAATTTAGTGTAAGTATATCTTCTTCCTCCATGCTATAAAGAGGGAAAAACCCAGCCAGTACCAGGTCCCCATCCTTGTATACACTTGGCTGTAAATATTTATGACAGTTAATATCTGTCATCTCACATGCTGTTTGTAAAGGCTGCAGAAGTAGCAAGACACTAATCAAAGGTAATGACATGTCTGAGCTGGCCCAACACAGGTAAAAAGCCTAATGTGTGGGAGCTAAGAAGGAGATTGAGCTGGACTTTGCAGGCTCAGCCTTCTTTTAGAAAAGGCAACTCTGTGGAAGGCACAGGGGATTGTCACTTCTACAGTTTCACTTCAACCTGTTCAAAGTGTATGCCAGACTGGCACAACAGACCAAAACATAGCTAGAAACATTTGTAAAAGGGCATTTTTACAGGAATCATAGTGCTGAGACTCATGCTTAATCTGAGCAGCTCTGACTTTCCCGGCTTTTTACTGTTTTACTTAAGTCCCATCCAGGAACTCTGGGGAATCTCTCTACCCTGGGGCTCTTCACCTGTCACCCTCCATTTTGGTGAAAAGCAATTTGGAAAAAAAAACATATTTTGCTGTTTTTCTCCCCCAGCCATTATTATTTCATAATGACCAAGTAAAGCTTTGGGGACCATCCCATCCTGAGACAAGAAGCTTTGTAATTTTGTGACCAAGAGAGATTCAAAGTGCTTGTATCACAAAGCTATTGTTACTTTTTTTTTTTAATGCTGTTAAAATCCACAGAAGTTGGATCAACAGGTTTCGTTGTGGTTATTTTCTCTAAAGTGAGCTTGCCATTAGTTGTACATGATTGACCTACTCTGTGTGCTCTCTGTGAATTGTCCTTGGAGGCTGGCTTCTTCCCATCACCCTCCTTGAGTTGCTCGTTCTCTCTGTCCCTTGACTTTTCGAGGTCTTCTCCTGTCTTTGTTTTTATACAATGATGGGAGGAGAAAGTATGAAAAGTAGTCACAGTATAACCTTAATGTGACTTAGAATAAACACAATTAAGCTGGACAAAATATTGGAAGAAATCTTAGAATATTATAAAGTCAAAATAACCATTTGGGGAGCATGTGAGCAGTTGTGTTCTTTTACTAACATGGATAACCTACATTTATTTATTGTGTCTGCCTTAATTATAACAGAATTAATTTTAATTTTCCTTATACTGTCTTCAAAAATCATGAAAGAAGGAACAGTGATCCAATTTTAAAACACAGAACCACCTTTGATTCG
>NW_006159833.1:164655-168489 GCF_000334495.1 Tupaia belangeri chinensis | reverse complement strand
TGTGTGGGTAAAGGGAGTTAAATCCCCCCTGCCTATTGAGTGGTTTGAGTCCCAGATCTGGCAGCTTGAGGAAAACATCAGGCACATGTGCGTGCATGCCCAAGATCCCAAAAGGAGAATAGAGGAGAATGGATTGCAGTGTGGCCATCCCCCTTGGGGGACGATTTATCACTTTCTATCTCTCTGTCAGTCTCTGTGTGTCTGGCAAATACGATCTCTGTCACTCTCTGTCTGTCTGGCAAATACACATGCTCTATAGCAAAAACATCTCCCAAGAAAAAAAGTAAATATAATATACATAAATAAAAATAAAGATCAGAAAGTTAATTTCCATTTTATTTCTACTTGTACTAGTAATAACAACATTCAGTTTGCATTTTGATCAAGTTAACTCTTGTCAACTTCAAACAAGTAGTTTTGTCTAAAAGGTTACCTAGATGTGCTAGAACTGAGAGTGCTTGGCTACCTTCCACCCACATCTTCTGGGCAGGTGGCGGTGGCTGGTGGGAGGTGGCCTTGGCACACAGTAATGGCAGCATGTTGAGCCTGGAACTCGAGCTGACAGCCACTGCCATTACCCACTTCCCTCGCCTGCCTGGGGCTTCCTTCTTTACTGCCATTACCCACTTCCCTTGCCTGCCTGGGCTTCCTTCTTTGCTCCACTGGACTGGCCCCTGCCCCTGCCCCTGCCCCACTTCTGCAGATTTCAACACTAAACTCGCATGATGTCTTTGAAACCAAGAGTAGTAGATTTTAATGAAACATGGAACAAACTTTTAACAACTCTCAAAGCTGTCATCATGTTGGAGTATGTGGAAAGAGCAATGTGGAATGACTGCTTCTAAGATATCTATGCTTTATGTGTGCCCTATCCTGAACCCCTTGGAGAAAAACTTTATACAGAAACTAAGATTTCTTTTTGTTTTGTTTTGTTTTGTTTTTGTTTTGTTTTGTTTTTTGAAAATCACATTTAGCATTTGTACAAGAGAGTGCTGGAGTCTGAAGAACAAATACTTGTGATGCACCATAGACATTGGGAAGAGTACAGCAAGGATGCAGGCTACATGGGCTGCTTGTATAGGTATCTGAACACCCAGTTTATTAAATAGAATACATGGACAGGAGCTGACCTTCAGTATGGCTATGGTGAGGTAGATATGAATGAACCACTTATGGAAATAGGAGAGCTAGCATTGGATACCTGGAGGAAATTGATGGTTGAACCACTTCAGACTATCCTTATCTAAATGTTGCTCCAGGAAATCAAGAATGATCGTGGTGGTGAAGATCCAAACCAGAAAGTAATCCATGGGTTTATTAACTCCTTTGTTCATGTTGAACAGTATAAGAAAAAATTCCCCTTAAAGTTTTATCAGGAAATCTTTGAGTCTCCCTTTCTGACTGAAACAGGAGAGTATTACAAACAAGAAGCTTCAAATTTATTACAACAATCCAACCACAGTAAATGGAAAAGGTTTTAAGTAGATTAAAGTGTGAAGAAATTTGATGTTGAAAATACTGAAATCCAAGTTCATATACTAAAGCGATACATGGATGTCAGCAGTGAATGGTAGCAGATCACCTGCAGTTCTTACATGCATTCAGAATGTCATAATATCATTCAACAGGAGAAAAAAAAAGTGACATGGAAAACATGTACGTCCTACTCTGTTCTGTGTCCACTGGTTTACCTTATTTGATTCAGGAACTGCAAAATTATATCCACGATGAGGGTCTTAGAGCAACCAATAACCTTACTCAGGTAAAATATGCCAACGCTATTCGTGAAGTCAGTTTTAGAAGTACACGATAAATTCGTTCAGCGTATCAACACTGTTTTGAATGGTGACCGGCACTTTATGAGTGCACTGGATAAGGCCCTTATGTCAGTTGTGAACCACAGAGAGCCCAAGTCTGTCTGCAGAGTGCCTGAATTGCTAGCCAAGTACTGTGACAACTTATTAAAAGGAGACAGCAAAAGGGATGACTGAGAATGAAGTGGAAGACAAACTCATGAGCTTCATTACTGTTTTCAAGTACATCGATGATAAGGACATTTTTCAAAAGTTCTACACAAGAATGCTGGTAAAACATTTAATTCTTGGGTTCTCTATGTCTATGGATCCTGAAGAAGCCATGATCAATAAATTAAAGCAAGCCTGTGGTTACAAGTTTACCAGCAAGCTGCATCGGATGTATACAGATATGAGTGTCAGTGCCGATCTCAGCAATAGGTTTAATAATTTTATCAAAAACCAAGACACATTAATAGATTTGGGAATTAGCTGTCAAATATATGTCCTGCAGGCTGGTGCATGGCCTCTTACTCAGGCTTTTACATCTCTGTTTGCAATTCCCCAGGAATTAGAAAAAAGTGTACAGATGTTCAAATTATTTTACAGCCAGCATTTCAGTGGAAGAAAACTTACACGGTTACATTATCTCTGTACAAAGTTAAAATGAACTACTTGGGCAAACTGGACGTAGCCATGGTGACAACATGCCAAATGACAGTGCTTATCCCCTGACAACAGCAAAGCCGTTAGCTACAAGGAGCTCCAAGACAGCACACAGATGAATGAGAAGGAACTGACAAAAACCATCAAGTCTTAACTTGACGTGAAGATGATAAATCACAATTCAGAAAATGAAGACATTGATGCAGAATCTTCATTTTCATTAAATATGAACTTTACCAGTAAAAGAACAAAATATAAAATTACTACATCAATGCAAAAAGACAAGCCACAGGAAATGGAGCAGATGAGAAGTGCGGTGGGCAAGGACTGGAAGATGTACCTTCCAGCTGCTATAGTTCTATCATGAAAGCGCAGAAAGTTCTTTGGCACAGTGCCCTCATTCAGGAGGTGATCAGCCATCATGAGCACAGTTTAACCCAGCATCAGCATGATAAAGAAGTGCATCAAGATATTGATTGACAAACAGTACATCGAGCACAGCCAGGCATTGGTGGACGAGTATAGTTATGTCGCTTGATGCCACATGACAATGCCTCTGCCAGGTGTGTCATCGCCATCGCAATCACCATGGTGTGTCCCTGTGGGAAAGCACAGGCTGTACCTCTGTCATTTGGTCATTGGGCAGCCCCCATTTCTCTGCTGTTTACACATCACCAGTGCCACGTCATAAGTGTCAAAGCAAACATCAGGAGATACTTCCAGCTCCTGTTGTTAGGACCTTTTTTAACGTGTCCTGAAAGGATGAGTGGAGTGTTGCTGAGATGTGGATATTTGGTTGGGTACCATGCTTTTACTCCCCTTCACCTTTACAGTTGATTTTTTTTAATGTACCTTAAAGAACATAAAATAAAATCTTAAATATTGTAATATGATAGATAACCTAATAATTGTATCTACACTATAATGACAAACATGATATTGCTGCTTGTCAAATAAAAAAATAAACAAAAAAAGAGTGCTTACATTCTAAAAATTTAAAGAAAGTCTTTAAATATATTGTTTATACAGTTGTATAAACAGTAAAAGTTAATGTTTTGTGAAATCATGTCATAAATTCTAAAATAAGGGACTAATATGCTTTATTAAAAACTTTGTTAGGGGAACCAGCAGTTGGTGTAGAGGCTATGTCGCTGGACTCCCATGTAGTCCAATGTGGTTCACGTCCCGGACCCGGTGGCTTAAAACTCATGCCAGGCACGTGTGCGTGTGTGCCCATGATCCCGAGAGGAAAATGGAGGAGAAGGGATTGCAGCGTGGCCATCCTCCCGCAGGGTGATTTCTCGCTTTCTATCTCTCTGTCTCTCTGTCTGTCTGGCGAACGCACACACCCTATAGCAAAAACCTCTCAAAAAAA
>NW_006159833.1:161067-163582 GCF_000334495.1 Tupaia belangeri chinensis | reverse complement strand
CTCTCTCTTTTTCTCTCTAGTCCAATTTTAAAAATGGCATTAATAGGGACCAGTAGTTAGCATAATGGTTATGCCACTGGACTCCCATGTAGTTGACCGTGGTTCGAGTCCCAGACCCAGTGGCTTAAAACTCATGCCGGGTGTGTGTGCATGCATGCCCAAGATCCTGAGAGGAGAATGGAGAAGAAGGAATTGTGGTGTGGCCATCCCCCCAGGGGGTGATTTCTTACTTTCTATCTCTCTGTCTCTTTCTGTCTTTCTGGCAAATGCATGTGCCCTATAGCAAAAATCTCTCAAAAAGTAGCAATAATAAGTAAAAACAAATAATTCCTATTTTTTCTACCTGTGCATGTGTTCAGAAAAGACACAGAGGGGAAGTGAGAAATCACTACACATGGGGCATAGTCATGATGGAATCCTTTCTCCATCTCTGTTTTTATCTGGAATTTGGGACATGAACACACGTGTGCCCAGTGTTTTGTCTTCTTTTAAAATAATCATTTTATTTTATTTTAAAAATTTAGTCAGAGAGAAAGAGAAACTGGAAGTCAGAAAGCAAGCCATCAAATCCAGAACTTAAACCACAGTCAACCATTTGAGAGTCCAGTGCCTTAACCACTACGCCACCTGCTGGCCCCGCTCAATGTGTTTTGTATCCTGCAGATACAGGACTCAAGATGCTGGCTTAGTGATGTATGATTAAGCCACCTTAATTATACCACTCACAGGCTGGCCCCATGTGTGCCCTTTATAAATGACCAAGTTTAGCCTCTAATTACTCCAACCCAGTAATTTTATTATTCTGAGTTTTGTGAAAGTCTAAGTACAAATAACTCTCTGGGAAACATCCTAGAATTTTTCTTTGGAGCTACAGCCACTCCTCCATTGTTTATAGGAAGAAAATAGAGAATTCATCTCACGTGGTCACAGAACTGGTGACCACTCAAACCACCCTCAGCCCCTACAAAAAAAAAGTAGAGATGTTAAAATAGAAGGATTACTTGATAGATATGGACTGCCCACCTATATCTACATTAAATGTATTCCTAATTTGTAAATCATGCTTTTAATCCAGCTTCATCCATTTCTGAAGAAAAGCCAATTGACGAACAGCATTGAGTACAATATTCCTCTTGATGAAACCAGAAAAATGGTACCATATCATATTCAAAATCTTGTGAGATTTCCTAATCACAGTTGACTGTTGGTTAATGTAGAATATTTGGTCTACAGGAGCACACATGATCAAGGCTTGGTCATCAATGAAGAAATGATAAACTGGCCTGTTGCAAGGAGGTTGATGTCATTTCAATATTAAATATATACAGAGGTATCTGAACAGAATCCTGAAATGAAATTGTATGACTACTCTATTTTTATGCTTTTATAGTGTTTTTTTCTAATATTTTAATTTTTAAACCTTCGTCTTTACATTTAATCACCATACCTCTTTACAGTGTACAATATGGCTTTTTCCAGCATGAGTACAATGCATATCAGGCAAAACAAAGACATTACCATATACATTATCATCAGCAAATGGCTTTTTATTTTTGTGTCAGTTATACTTTCTTCTTTTTCCTCTATTTATTTCCCTCCCCTAATACCTACCCTCATACTATCCCTATCCTTTCTATCTATACTATCTACAATTCCTCTCCCTGCTGCTATAGTTTCCAGTTTTTCAGTTTCCACTATAGAGCGTAGACATTTAGTGTATAAGTATATATGTATATATACTAATTTATGTGTGTATAAATTAAAAGCAAATAAATATATATTGTATTTGCTTTTAATTTTTTATACATTCAATCATTATACTTCACATAGTTTGTAAAGTGAATTTTCCAATATGAATAAATTTCACATCATCCCAGTTGGGGATACTATACATGTTATTATCAACAGATAATAATTCATTTCTGTGTTCCATAAATGTCTTGCCATTCTATTGTTCTCCTTAATGTCTTTTCTCACATTCTCCTCCTTCTCTCACTCTGTTTCCACACTAACTCAGTATTCAATTTGCTTTTCATGGGGCCAGTAGGTGGTGTAGTTGTGAAGGAGCTGGGTTCTCACATGGTCAGTCATGGCTTGTGTCCTGAATCTGGTGACTGAAAATGATGGCTAGCATGTGATTGTGCATGCATGCCCAAAATCTTGAAATAGAAATGGAGGAAAAAGGATGGTTGGTGTGACCACCCTCCTGAGAGTTAATTTCTTACTTATTCTTTTTCTGCTTCTCTCTCTCTGGTGAAAGAAAATGACCTATGGCAGAAATCTAAAGAAAAATAAATTAAAACCTTCCCTCAGTGAAAATACAAATTATATTTAAAAATCTGCCTTTTATATCTTGACTTTGTACTATGTGAATTTGCTTATGCTTACTATAGAAAAACATGTTTTTATATACTGATTGTTTTATTTTTTATTTATTTACTTTTTATTATCATCATAATCTTGTTTATATTACAATGGATTGCCTATAGTTTTACAGTGTATTACATTGCTTTTT
>NW_006159833.1:130889-133239 GCF_000334495.1 Tupaia belangeri chinensis | reverse complement strand
GGCACATGCACTCACCACAGAGACAGAAGAGACAGAGAGGGTGACAATGAGAAATCATGCCACAGTAGGAATTGCCACACTACAATCTCTTCTCCTCCATTCTCCTTTTGGGATTTTGGGCACACACATACATGCACCAGGCATGAGTTTCAAGCCACTGGGTCTGAGACTCAAACTTGGCTCACTCATGTGAGAATCCAATGATGTAACTATTGCACCATTTGCTAGTCCTGAAGAAATGCATTTTTGCAAAATTATTTCATTCTGTGAACATCATAGATTGCACTTACTCAAACCTAGATGATATTTCACACAGCACATGGAATTTATATAACCTATATTAATATGTTATAGAAGTACTAAATATATATATAATTTATCATTGACTGAAATGTCATGTCTTTATGGAGCACATGACACACACATATATGTGTATATGTGCGTGTGTATATGTGTGTGTGTGCATATAAAAATTATCTATATATCCTGAGACCATTTATCATTCGTGAACAAAGTTTTTAAAATTTGGTATACTGTAAATACAACTAGATTATAGATGAAAATACCATTCATGTTTTGTAAATACCGTTCAGATTTCCTCTTGCCTTTTTACATACCATTCTTATCTTTTTACACATATTTATTTATTTGTTTGTTTATTTATATATTTATTAGTATTATTCATATATTAAATCATTATACCTCATTTAGATTGTAGAGACTTTACCCAATATGATATACACCTCAGTCCATCCCAGTTGAGACCACCATACACATCCTCCCAGTTGAGACCACCATACACATCCTCATCAACAGTTAATAAACCTCATGTGTCCCACAAGTATCTTACCTCTCCATTCCCCCCCAAATTTCCTATGTTCTTCCCCTCCTACACTCTCTTTCTACTTTGTCTCTAGCATCTATTACAATTGTTAATACTTTTATGTTCTCCAATCTTTAGTCTCTACCACTCTACCATAGAGTGCAGACAGTTGGTATATGTTAAGTGGAGACATACACTGTCTCTCTTTCATACCCTGACTTGCTTCACTCAGCAACAAATCTTTCATATTTGTCCACTTTCTATCAAATTCCAGGGCCTTGTTTTTTATAGCTGAATAGTATTCCATGAAGTATATCTGCCACGATTTTTCAATCCATTCAGCTGTTTGTGGACATTTGGGTTGGTTCCATGTCTTAGCAATTGTGAGTAAGACTGCAATGATATGCAAGAACTTTTCTGATTGTGTGCTCTCCTGTCCTTTGGGTAGATACCTAGGAGTGGAGTTGCTGGATCACATGGTAGTTCTATTTGAAGGTCTTTGAGAAATCTCCATATAGTTCTCTACCGTGGCTTGACCTGTTTACAGTCCCACCAACAGTGTAGGAGTGTTCACCTTTCACCACATGCCCTCCAGTACTTATCATTATGTTTTTTAATCTTTGCCATTCTGACTGGGGTTAGGTGATACCACACTATGGTTTTGATCTGCAATTCCCTAACAATGAGGGATGTTGAGCATTTTTTTCATATGTTTTTTGGCTGTTCCTATGTATTCCTTTGAGAGTTGTTGATTCAGCTCATTTTTCCATTTTTTAATTGAGTTAATAATTTTCTTCCAGGTAAACTACTTGAGTTTTCTGTGTATTCTGGTTATCAATCCCTTAGCTGAGGCACAGTTAACAAAAATTCTCTCCCACTACCAGGGTTGCTTATTCGCACTAATTACAGTGTCCTTTGCTGTGCAGAAACTCCTTATCCTGATGTAATCCCATCTGTCTATTTGGGAGAATTATGGCCTGTGCTTTGGGGACTTGCTTAAGAAGTCTTTACCTACTCCAATGTGTCCCAGAGTTTCCTCAGTGTTTCCCATCAATAATTTTATAGTTTGCCATCTTAGGTTTAGATCTTTGATCCACTTTGAGTTCACTTTTGTTAATGGTGACAGATAAGAATTCAGATTCATCTTTCTGCAGATGGATACCCATTTTTTTCAACACCATTTGCTAAAGAGGTTTCCCTTGTCCCACTAGATTGACTGGTATCATTTGTCAAAGATGAGTTAATTGTATGTTTTTAGGTTTCTTTCTGGAGTCTCTACTCTGTTCCATTGGTCTTCATGTCTATTTTTGTGCCAACGCCATCTGTTTTGATTATCACAGCTTTGTACCATATTTTGGGGTCAGGAAGTGAGATGCCACCTACTCCAGTCTTCTTGTGCAGGATGGCTTTAGAAAGACGGGGTCTTTTATGGTCCTAAACAAATTATATGATTGTCTTTTCTAGATCTGTGAAAAATGTCTCATAATTTTATATGGATTGCATTAAACATATAGATTAATTTGGGTA
>NW_006159833.1:128133-130342 GCF_000334495.1 Tupaia belangeri chinensis | reverse complement strand
GTGATTGCATTGGCTAGAACTTTCAGTACTATATTGAATAGGAGCAGAGAAAGTGGGCAGCTTTGTCTTGTACCAGTTTTTAGTTAAAAAAACTTGCAGCTTTCCCCCATTTAGTATAATGTTAGCTGTTATGTTTTTCATAAATGGCTTTTATTATTCTGAGAAAAGGTCCTTCTATGCCAATTTTACTGAGTCTTAATCATAAAGGTGTTTTGTGTTTTGTAGAATGCTTTTTTTGCATTGTTTGAAGTGATCATATGGTTTTTATCTTTCTTTCTGTTAATATGGTGTATTAGATTTATGGTTTGGGGTATGTTGAATCACCTTTGCATCCTGAACAAAGCCTACCTGGTCATGCTGTTGAATACAGCTAGCAAGTATCTTGTTGAGAATTTTTGCATCTATATTCATCAGGGATATAGGCCTGTAGTTTACCTTTTTTGTCATATCCTTATCCATTTGGGGAATGAGGGTAATGGAGGAGTCATAGAATGAACTGGGAAGGTTTCCTTCCTTTTGGAACTCTAGAAACTGTGTGAGTAGAATGGGGGTTACCCCTTCTTTAACAGTTTTGTAATATTTGGCAGTGAAGCCATTGGGGCCTGGACTTTTCTTTGTTGGGAGGTTATTTATTACTGAGTCAACCTCATTGCTTGTTACAGGTCTATTCAGGCTTTCTATGTCCTCCTGAATCAACCTTGTGTCCAAGAATTTGTCCATGTCAACCGGGTTTTCTTCTTTGTTGGCATAGAGTCGCTCATAGTATCCTCTAATGATGTTTTGTATTTCTTTATGTCTGTTGTAATTTTGCCTAATTTGTTGCAGATTTGACTTATCTGGTTCTTTTCTCTCTTCTTCTTAATTAGTCTGGCTAATGGTGTGTCAATCTTGTTTATCTTTCCAAAAAACCAGCTTGTGCTTTCATTTATATTTTGTATAGTTTGTTTATTTTCTATTTCATTTATTTCTGCTGGAATCTTTATTATGTCTTTTTTACTGGCATGTTCTGGATGTTTTTGTTGTTCTTTTTCCAATTCCCTGAGGCATGATGTTAGGTTATTCTTTTGCCTGCTTTTTATCTTTTTCTCATTTGCACTAATTGCTATGAACTTCCCTCTTATGATTGCTTTTGCAGTATCCCATAGATTATGGAAACTTGTGTACTCATTATCATTAGTTTCCATGAATCTTTTGATTCCCATCTTACTCTCTGCAATAGTCATGGCGCCTTTCAGAAGTAGGTTATTTAGTTTCTATATATTTGTATATTTTCTAGGGCTTTTCTTGAGATTAATATCAAGTTTAATTCCATCATGGTTGGAGAATATGCTGGAAATAGTTTCTATGCCTTTGAATCTGTAAAGGCTGGTTTTGTGCCCTATCATGTGATCAATCTTTAAGAAAGGACTATGTAGAAAGGACCATGTGTGGCTGAGAAAAATGTATACTTTGTGTTTTGTGGGTGGAAAATTCTATAGATGTCTCAAGTCCATCTGATTTTTGGTGTCATTTAGGTCCTAAATCTCTACTTATTTTTTATCTCGTTGACTTGTCTAAAGGAGATAATGGGGTGTTGAGATCTCCAACAATTATAATGTTACAATCTATCTGTCCTTTTAGATCTATCAGTATTTCCTTTACATATTTGGGTGATCCTGAGTTCAGTGCATAGATATTTATAAGCATTATATCTTCTTGTAATTCCCTTCTTTGTCTTTTCTTATGGTTTTTGTCCTTAAGCCTATTTTGTCCGAAATCAGTATAATGACTCCTGTTCTTTGTTGGTTTCTGTTTGCATAGAATGCCTTTTTCTAGCCCTTCAATTTTAGTTTATGTGTGTCTTTATTCATGAGATGGGTTTCTTGTAGGCAGCAGATGGAGGGTTTCTGAGTTTTATTTTATTTAGCCAGTCTGTATCTCTTGATTGGAAAATTTAATCCATTGACATTCAATATTATTATTGATATTTTCAGATTTGTCCCTACCATTAAGTTGGCCATATTTCTTGTTGATTTTTGTTTTCTTATTGCTGTCTGTCTCTAGTTTTCTTGGTCTAGTACTCCTTTCAAAATTTCTTGAAGAGCTGGTCTGGGGTTGGTAAATTCTATCAGATTTTGTTTATCCAAGAACGTTTTTATTTTCTTTTCCCATATGAAGGATAATCTTGCCAGATATAGTATTCTTGGTTGAAATTGATTTTCATTTAACA
>NW_006159833.1:126503-128062 GCF_000334495.1 Tupaia belangeri chinensis | reverse complement strand
GTAGTCTTTGTAAGTGATTTGTCATTTCTCTCTTGCCAATATTAGTATCTTGTCTTTATACATCATTTTGGTTAATCTAGCTATTATGTGGCATGGAAAGGATCTTTTTGGATTGATTCTATCCTTGGGTCTGGATGTTTGAGTGCCTCTCTATACTTAGAAAGTTTTCTTCTAGGATTTTGTGGAATAGATTATCGATGCCTTTCTTAGTTTCTTCACCTTCTGGGATACCAATTATTCGTATATATGGGCATCTTATGATATCTAGTATTTCTCAGGTATTATCCTCAGTTTCCTTGACTGCTTTCTCAGTATTTTTGATAATTTTTTCAAGGTGATTGGTTTTGTCTTCTACTTCCAAAATTTGATCTTCTACATAATCTAGCCTGCTTTTGATACTTTTGAGGTAGGTTTTAATTTCCTGTATTATAGCCTTCATGTCTATCAGTTACATTTGATTCTTTTTTATGGTGTCCAATTCTTATTTCATCTCATGGAAGGACTTCCTCATCTCTTGGAGCTCAACATCTTTTCTCTTGCATCTTATAGAATTTTGTTATCATAAATATTTTAAATTCTTTTTCCGACATTTAGTTAATGTGCTCTAAATTTTTCCTACTTGGAGACAGGCTGCACTGTTCCCTTGGTGGGGATATAATACTTGATCCTCTCATCCTTGAGGCTCTTCTTCAATGTATTCACTTTTGTTCAATTTGTTGAAGCGGGATTCAGTGACTATGAACTCGTGTAGTTCCCCTACTGTAAAATAATTTAGTGTTATTTTCTCCCTTCTACTAAGTCCTCAAATGTGGGAATCACAGGTGGAGTTTTACAATTGGATTTGTGAAGGTGAATTTCACTAATTTTGCAACCCCTATAGTGATGTGCAAAGAATTCTCCAAAACTCACAATGCTCAGATGGTTAGCTACTGTGCACCTAAATGTCTCTAGGCAGAGGGTAAGAACTGAGAAGTAAAACTCAAAAGTAAGGTAAAGAAAAAGAAGGTAGGAAACAGAAATAGGGAGAGAAGGCAAAGGAAATAAAAAGAAGAAAAGTACTCAAAAATACAAAGGAAAAAAAGAAGAAAAGTACTCAAAGAAAAAGAGAAAAAAATGGAAAAATCACTTTGCAAAACTGAAATTGGGGTGAAAATGAAAAACCGGGGAAAAATTACTTTGCAAAATTGAAATTGGGGTGAAAATAAGAAAACGTGCTGAACACAAGAGCCACGTGAGGCCAAAAACAGGAAAACCTGGAGGTGGTTAGCAGGTTTCTTTCCTGGCTGGTGCAGGGTCTGGAGAGGGGTGGGCACTGGCTGGGGGATACTTCACAGCTGTGAAGTTGAACCCAGAGGCCTGAAACAGGCAAACATGGAGGTGGCTAGCAGATTTCTGTCCTGGCTGGTGCAGGGTCTAGGGATGCAGGACACTGACTGAGGGAGACTTCACAGCTATGAAGTTGAACTCAGAGGCCAAAAACAGGAAAACTTGAAGGTGGCTAGCAGGTTTATCCATACTATTTTGATTTTATTAAGAATTATTGGGAACCAGCAGTTAGC
>NW_006159833.1:124938-126381 GCF_000334495.1 Tupaia belangeri chinensis | reverse complement strand
GAATGGAGGAGAAGGGACTGTGGCGTGACCATCCCCCCTGGGGGGTGATTTCTTGCTTTCTGTCTCTATGTCTCTCTCTGTCTGTCTGGTGAGCGCACATGCCCTATAGCAAAAATCTCTAAAAAATTATTTATTTTGTTTATTATGTATTATTTTTATTCTTCAACTTGGAGAGAGAGAGAGAGAAAGCAAACAACCTTGTGTGGGACTTGAACCATGGTCAGCCCTGTGAGAGTCCAGTGCTGTAACCCCCATGCCATCTGCCAGCCCCTCATTGTACTAAACATTTCAAAGAGAATCTAAGAGAATTAAATGAGACAGATTTATACAAATATGTTTTGTACATATATTGTGTTCATATATGAAAAGCAGTGCTGAACTAGCCTCAGAAGTCCAGAAGTGGATTAACCACACTCTATTCATTTATCTGTTGGCCCATGAGTTTTAAGTTCTTGTTTACCTAATATTACATTATTAAACATTTAAAAATTTAGAACCTAATAGTTTCTACCCAACCAGGTATGAGGACATAGTATAAATATTCTTGGGGAATGCAACTTTTCGCAGTCTTTACCATGTAAAAACCTGCATTGAAATGGTTTTAGGTGAAATAATTGCATAAGAGAAGACATTGACACTGGGGGTATTTTTAGTAATATATGAGATAAAGTAACTAGGAACCTTGGAAATATTTGATAAATAATACATAAAGAGGACCTGCTGGTGATGAGGTGGTTGAAGCACTAGACTCCCACATGGTCAATCACTGTATAAATCCCAGAAATCAAGGCTTTTTTTTTACTTTTACTTTCTCTCTGTCACTTTCTGGTAAAATTATAAAGAAATAATTATAAATAAAATTAAATTAAAATATATTAATTAAAACACAATAATAGGTAAAGAAGAAAGAAGTATACTAGTTCTAAGTTAGAAGGCTAGGTAAGGTGTACCAGCAGGTTGTATAGTGATTAAGACTCTAGGATCCCATATGGCTCACTGCAGTTTGATTTCTGAAACCAGAAGCCTGAAATACATGTCAGGCACATGTGTGCACATGTGTGAGCATGTCAAAAATGCTGAGAGAAGAATGGAAAGGGGATTGTAGTGTAGCAATCACCCAGGGGGTGATTTTTCTCTTTTTCTCTGGCAAGCACATGCACACTATAGCAAAAATTTCTGCTTGAAAAAATAAATAGAAATCTAGGTAATACCTAAAGAATAAACAGTGATGGATTATTAAGTCCCAGTTTCTCTAAAGTGGAGAGAAATAGTGACATGTGATCAAAACTGCTCATAACATACATAATAATGACTAATTATTTTTCTTTTCTGCTCAGACTCCAATCTGTGTGTAGTCACAGCTGTGTTCCTGGATTCCAGAAAATTCCCCAAGAAGGAACACCTGTTTGCTGCTTTATTTGTGCTTCTTGCCCAGAGTCAGCC
>NW_006159833.1:120281-124378 GCF_000334495.1 Tupaia belangeri chinensis | reverse complement strand
AAAGAAAAAGAAACCAATACTATTAGGAATAAAACATTGGAACCAGTGGGTGGCATGGTGGTTAAAGCATTGTCCCATATTTCCAATCTCAGTTCAATTCCCAACCCAGAAACTTGAAAGTCATGCCAGGCACATGGACATGTGTGCTGAAGATCTTGAAAGAAGAAGAGATTGTGGCACGGCCATAGGGTGATTTCTCACTTACTTTATGTCTTTCTGTCTTTCTGGTGAGCACCCATCTTTATAGAAAAAAATCTCCTTTAAAAATAATTAATAAATAAAACATAGAGCACCACAGTTCTTAATTCACATAAATATTGTTTTTGTATATTTATTTTATAAACAATCTCCTACCCTATTTTGTGTAGGCAGTTTTCTAGCCATGCTGATTTTATTAGGCTAAACCGTGAAACTATTTCCAATGAACATCCTTGCAGTTCAGTGCTAGGGGTAAGACAGTGTAAATTTTGGATCTCATACTGGACCACACTAGTCATGAATAGGAGGATGTGTAATTATCAAGGTTACCTATAGATGCCTTAAAGTTCAAATCTGCCTTTGAAACCCAGATGATAAGCAAAAAAGGAAGTTCAGATAAGCAGTGATAAAAGCATTTTATAACTTTTTAAACTATACTCAAACACTTGTGCAATTAGGTACAAATAATTGACTAATATCAGAATACCACACTTTGATATATATTGCAGGAAGTAAAAGAATTATACTTTACAAACCGAGGACTCAACATTCTAGTAAATTTTATAATTGGGCACATCAAAATATGTTCTCATACAAAATATACAATCAAGCAATTATCATAATAAAATGCTATAATATTATCAAATATAAACTATGGAAAGTTATAAGAAACCATGCTTTTATTTTTTTATATATAAGGAAGAAATACAGTTTGAATTCTTCCATAAGTATTATGTAATTTTAGACATTTTAACAGAAAATATTTGAATTTCATTTCTAGTAAAGATAAATATATATGTTCAGGTAAAAATATGCCAAGAAATATATTACTTATCTTTTATGAAGGAATTGTAAAACCAATATAAGTGTTCAAAACAAGAAATAAAAATAGAAGTACAGGGCTAGCCCATGGCATGGTAGTTAATGTGGCTGAATCCCACATTGTGACTTGAGTCGCAAATCACATAACTTTGAAAACAAAGAGTTTGCGTGCCATCCAAAATTCTGATAAGAGGAAAAAAATGGTACAGAAGGTACTATGGCATGACCATGTTATGTAGGTGGTGCTGTCTTGCTTCCTGGTTCAATCTGTTTCTCTCTCTAGTGAATGCATGTGCCCTCTGGCAATAGGATCAGCAAGTGGCATGTTTCTTTGGACGCTAGACTCCACATAGCCAATTATGGTACAATTTTCCAGACCTGATGGCTCACTTTCTCACCTTCCTTCTCTCTCTGTCTCTGTCTCTATCTGGTAAGCAAATATATCCTACAACAAATTTTAAAAATAACAGTGAATAAAATTAAATTTTAAAAAAGTAAAAAAGTTTGTGATCCAAAAGAAGACATTGCTGTGTCTGTGGGTACCAAATTTGTCTCTGAGACAGAAGCCAGGAGTATCTGCTGACTCTAGAAATAGGAATAGGTACTTCAAGAAAAAATATATATATTATTGACTATCAATAATTCTTTTTTCAATAATTATTTAGTTTTATTTACCATTTTTATTTTTTAAATTTGCTAAAGGGCATATACACTCACCAGAGAAGGAAGAGATAAAGAAAGGGAAGAGAAAAAGCAAGTTTCCAGGTTTGAGACTCAAAATGCAGTGAGCCAGATGGGAGTCTCACATCTTCCCCATCATACCACCTACTGGCCTCCACTCTAATTCATTCAGAATAGACTCAGTTGCTGGAAAAGTCATTCCATATTTTTTATTTATTTCTATGCAGAAATGCAAAATGACTTTTCTGAAAAGCAAATGCTATTGCATCAGTATTACCAAAAATAAATTAATTAATAATAACTTGAGAAATGAAGAGCAATCCTACCCATTTTAGTAAATAATAATAATAATAATTGAAACACAGACATGCCTGTTAATTCCCATAAGATCTGTGAAGGTTTTCCTAGTACATAACAACAGGGGTGAGTAGTTGTAACAAAGACCTAACAATGTAGAAAGGTGAAAGTATTACCAGTCACATAAAAAAAAATAACAAACCATGTTTTCAGATGTATATACATGGATAGTTTTAAAATAACACCCCATCCTTCTATCAAATACTTACAGTAAAAATTTCTCAAAAACTTAATATATATGAGAAATCAAATTCCATTCAAGATTAAAATTATTTGTATTTAAATTGTCTTCAATATTTACATAGGAGTGTTTATGATAATATTTAAAGAAAAATTGATGCACAATTAGAAAAGACTGTACACAAAGTGACATGTTATATGCAAGAAAAAATCAATAGAAATTAGGTTAGAGAAAAAGTTATTTCAGGAGAACAAATTAAAGTGATTCTTTTCTAAATATAAATATGAAAAATGTGCCAACCAAGATCCTCACATGCTGAGACTCAGTTTCAAATCACTTTGTTGTTACATACAGATGAGAAAAAAAAATTCTCCCAGTATCATGAACAAAGGCTCTTAATTTGGTGTATTTTGATATTACCTCAGGGGCTGTGCAAAATTACACAAAAGTGACCATTAGCATGATGAACAATTAGTGAAATTGAATTGCTGGACTTTAGCTTTTTCACCAGATGCAAAGCAGTGTATCTAGTGCCCAGCTCAAGAGTATCCAAACAGTGAGAGAACCCGCTGCCTCTCCAAGTCTGTGACATTCCTGGCTTTCGAGGATGCTTTGAGGACAGCCATGGCCTGTATGGCTCTGTGCTTCTTTGTCCTCAAAGTCATAATTTTGGGGGGCTTTGTGAAGCACCGAGACACTCCCATTGTCAAGGCCAACATCCAGGCTCTCAGCTTTATTCTGCTCATCTCCCTCCTGCTGTGCTTCCTCTGCTCCGTGCTCTTAATTGGCCATCCTAATGCAACCACCTGTATCATCCAACAAGTCACATTTGGCCTTGTGTTCACTGTGACTGTTTCTACTGTTCTGGTCAAAACCATTACTGTGATTCTGGCATTCAATGTCGTGAAACCTAAAAGAACAATTAGGTGCTTGCTGCTCTCAGGGGATTCCAACTCTGTCATTTCCATTTGCTCTCTGATCCAAATGATTATCTCTAGAATCGGGTTGGGAACCTCTCCCCCTTTCATTGACATAGACTTACACTCTGAGCCCAGGAACCTCATCATTGTGTGCAATAAGGGCTCACTGACTGCCTTCTACTGTGTCCTGGGCTACCTGGGCTTCTTGGCTCTGTGGAGCTTTACTGTGGCTTTCCTGGCCAGGAACCTGCCTGACACATTCAATGATCCCAAGTTCCTCACATTCAGTATGCTGGTATTCTGCAGTGTCTGGGTCACATTTGTCCCTGTCCATCACAGCACCAAGGAGAAGTTCATGGTGGCCATGGAGGTCTTCTCCATCTTAGCATCCAGTGCAGAGCTCCTAGGCTGCATCTTTGTGCCCAAGTGCTACATTATTCTGATAAGGCCTGATGAGAACTCCTGGAATGCTTTAAAAAACAGAAGGGGTTCCAAATAAAACAGACATTCTAAGGTTTTATCTCATAAACCTGTGTCACAATTTTAGGGGTCTGAACCAAAAATGCACTATGATTTTATACCCTCATATGATGAAATAGCTAAACTTCTTAAATTCATTTTTTAAAAGTCATTGTGTATATCAATCTTTAACAGATATTAAACTTGCAATTATGGGGCCTGCAGGTGGTGTGGTGGTTAAGGGTGCTGGACTCACACATGGCCAACTCTAGTTCGAGTTCCAGACCTGGCATCTTCTTTCTCACTTTCCTTATCTCACTCTGTCCTTATGTAGTCAAATTTAAATAAATAAATTAAGTTAAATAAAATAATTATTAAAAAATATCCTGCAATTATGAATGGTATCTTAGCTTAATGAGGATTTTTACATTACAGGTATTGATTAATTGCTAAATTTTATTAACTATTATTTATTGTGT
>NW_006159833.1:117581-120019 GCF_000334495.1 Tupaia belangeri chinensis | reverse complement strand
GGTATTATCTGTTGAAGATATTTTGTAGTTTTATCAACTGTACTAGGGAGAAATGTTCACCTGTTGAAATATCCACTTTGTAAGACAAATAATAATGTGATTGAATGTATAAAAGAAAATGAAATAAAAAATTAATTAATTAATTTAAAAACTACATTTTAAAAAATTACTATTAAATCAGTTTTTGAACCGGAAAAAAAAAAAAAAACCTAGGTAGTGGTTACACTGGTTCTCTGCATAGTCTTTAATATCTTACATTTATATTAATTCTAATCTTTTTTTTGGATAAGTTTTTGGGTGTATGCACTCACCAGACAGACAGACAGAGACAGAGAGACAGAAAACAAGAAATAACCCCTGGGGAGATGGCCATGCTGCAATTCCTCTCCTCCATTTTCCTCTTGGGATCTTGGGTAAGCATGTACATGTAATTGGCGTGAGTTTAAGATGCTGGGTCCAGAACTTGAACTGGAATCAGCTACATGGGAGTCCAGCAATCTTAGCCATTATGCCATCTCCTGGTCCCCATTCTAATCTTCTTTTGCATACATTTTTTTTCTATAGGGCACATGTGCTTATAGGAAAGACAGAGAGAAAGAAAGTGAGTAATCACTCCTTAGCAGAAATGACCATCCTGCAATTCCATCTCCTCCATGCTTCTTTAGATATTTGAGGCATGAACGCACATGCACCCAGGTTGAGGTGTAAGACACTGGGTCAGGGACTTGAACTGTGGTTTACTATGTGGGAGTCCAGTGACAAAATCATTCACCATCTGCTGGTCCTCCATTCCAATTTGAATATCTTTGTTTCTGCTAACTGGAGTTTCTGATTTCTGGAGTATCTTGATGTGTTAAATTGTGTCAATCTGATGTCTCCCGTTTTATTTTTAATTTTTCCATGCCAGAAAATTTTATTATACCCTTTTTATAATTTAAATTTACAAACCTGCTAAACATTTGACCTAAATGTGTAGAAACTGCCTAGAGATAGAAACCAGAATACAATTACATGAAGAGAACAAACAAAAGATATTCATTAAAAGAAAGTTATTGTTGCTTCCAGAATTTTAACTTGGTAATCTATACTCTTAAAAAGTTGTGGGGTCAACAGGTGGCATAGAGGCAGGCATTGTATTCCCACATGGTCAACCATGATTTGAGTCCTGAACACAGCATCTTGAAATTCATGCTGGTTGTGTGTGTATGTATGTCCATAATCTTTTTCTTAATTAATTAATTGACTAATTAATTAATTATCATCTACATAACTTTACAGTGTATAGTTATGAAAGTTATATTTATAATATGAAAAAACTTGAGATTATCTCTATGCAGAGAATGATTTACTGCTTGGTTATATTTCATGGTTTAACATTTAGGATATTAATTTAAAAGAAGTATATTATGTGGCTTTCAGTTTACATTAATGTAGAAATATTACTTTGGAGAAAACAGAGGCTTCAAATTAAACAGAAAAAACAAATAGCAAAATTAGTTGCGCAGTTTAAGAGAACTCAATAAAAAGTAACTGTTAAAATCTGTGAACTTTGGTGTCTTAACACACAATGGTTATCAGTATTACCTGTACAGATGACTAATAAGGTATGTTCAGCATTCTCAGAATTCCTGTGTGTCTTCATATTAATGTTTAATACACTGATTTCTATTGCCACTGTCCTCTCTTCAGGATTTTTTTTTCCTCCCTGACTGCCTATCTCATTACCCAGTCTCAGAATCTCTGACTTCTGGCTTGAGTATGCCTGCATTTTTGTTCTTCCAGAGACACATCCTCATATCCTCTTGGTTTTTCAAGAATGCTAAAAAGACAAACAAACCTATAAAACAAATCTGATGATTAATCTGAAGAGTGGTCAGGACAAGATCTATTTCCTTTAATCCATTCACCTAGGCAGCCTTTATGGTACATGCACAGACAAGGTAGTCCTGCTATAGTATCCCCCACTGCGATTCCTCAAGGCACATTTCACCCTCCCCACATGATTACTCAGTACATCTCATTGCAGGTTAGTATTGACTTTGATAACCACATTACAAGATGCAAATTCATGTCATCTGTGGGGGTACAGACTTTGATCACATAGGACATTTAAGTTCTACAAACACGCCAAGGTGCACTTATAAGGAGCTGATCACCAGGCATGGCCCGAAGGGGTCTCCTATAACAGGTGGTCCCTATCATTGCCACTGCCATTGTGGAATTTCTGTGCACTGATTCCTGTGATCATCATTGGCTGCTAACATTCTTGGTGGTGCTGAAGGAAGAGTGTGTGGACATCCCACCCAGGTAGCAACAGAGTTAGGCCTCCCTGAGTCACTGGGCTGAGGCTGCTGGAAACCTAAACTGGAATCCTGCCCCCCACTCCACCACATTTGGCCCCTCTGCTGCTCCTGGAAGGTAGATACTAGTTTGAGTCC
>NW_006159833.1:107814-117138 GCF_000334495.1 Tupaia belangeri chinensis | reverse complement strand
GTATCTCTATGCAAAATTTCAGCAACACCCCAAAAGCTTTGGTATGATCCGTTTCCAATTTTCCCTCTGGTGTATTTACTAGTAAACCAGCAGGTGTCATCATGATTAAGGTCCTGAATGCCCACATGGCCCACTAGAATGTGAATCTTGGAGTCTTGGACCTGGCCGCTTGAAAATCCAGCACGTTGTCTGTGTGTGGGGACCCAAAATCTCCACAGAAGAATTAAGAAGGGATTAAATTATGACCACCCCCCCCAGGGGTTGGTTTCTCACTTTCCCTCTAAGTATATCTTTGTCTCTGTCCCATGAGCACAGGCTTTATGGCAAAAACCTTAAAAAAATTATTAAGTAAAAATATGCAGTATCCATAAAACTGTTTTGCTTCAGAAATATTACCACATAAATTGCCTTTATTAAAATTTTGTGGGTCTGGAGGTAGTGGCAGGTTAAGTGCTGGATTTTCACCTGGGCAACCACGGACTTGACAGTTCTGACAACTTACTTTCTCACTCCTCCTCCCACTCTTCATCTATCTCTGGCGATTATATCACATTAAAATAATAACAATAATGATAAAATTAAATACATAATTCTTAGTAAAATAATTTGTAATAATCCCTATTAAAAGTACTAGAACTTTCAAACTACAGATGTGAAGATTACTTAAATCAATAGGATTTGCAACAGACACCTACCTGGCCCAGATTCACAGGCATAGGAACTATGCACGCTGCTTCACAATTCTGGAAGCCACATGAGAAGGCTCTGGGTCTGCCTCCAGGGTCAACCTGAACATGCCTGGTAATGCATAATCCTGACTGACTGCAGGGCTAAAGGACCACTGGGTTAAGATGACTGTTTAGAAGGTGCCTCTCTCTCTTTTCTCATTAAAAAAGTAAATATAGAAAGTGAAAAAAGCAATTGGTACCAAATAGGCATAGAGTCATAATGACTTTTACCTTATTTGCAACTGGGTAAATCTACTAATCTCTGTTAAAGTCACAAGTTCATATTATGTGGTCTGCAGCCCTACTTTGTATTGTGAGTACTGCTAAAGGTAACATATTTCCAGAATCTTTATGGCTTTCACTGTGATTGTTCTATAGGTAAATACAATGTGTAATGATCAAATCAGGTTAATTGGTACATACACCATTTCAAATATTTATGATTTGTGTTGGAAACATTAAAAAGTGTTTTACTAGGGTCAGCAGGTTGTGTAGTGTTAAGATTCTGGACTACCAAATGGTGTACTTCAGTTTAAGTCTCAGACATGGTGGCTTGAAACTCACATTAGGCCCTTGTGCGTGCATACCCAAGATCCTGAGAGGAGATCAGAGTAAAAGGCATTGTGGCATGGACAGCTCCATGGAGTGTGATTTCTCACTTTCTGTATCTCTGTTTCTTTCCAGGGAGTGCATACACTCTTTAGCAAACATTTCTTTTAAACATTGCTTTACTTTTTTTGAGATATACAGCAAATTATTGTTAACTACATTCACTCTGTTATGCAATGAAATACTAGACACATTCCTGTAATTTTGTACCTTTAACCAACCTCCCCCTTATTATTCCTATCTTTTGACCACTATTTCTTTTTTTGTCTTTTAGTTTTTTTGTGATAGGGCATATACACTGGGCAGAGAGAGACAGAGACACAGAGAGGGGGAAAGTGACAAATCATCTTCTAGAAAGGATGGCCATGCTACATGAGACTGATAAAATTTTCAAGCTGCCAGGTCTGTGACTCAAACTGCAGTTGGCCTTGCAGAATTTTAATGCATTAACCACTACACCGCCTGCTGGGTCAGTGAACCACTATATTTTACTAGATCCATCATAGTAAAACATATAAGCAACACTTGTAATATTTGTCTTTGTATGCCTGGTGTTGCAGTTTTAGAGGAAATAATTCTAACTATAAGTGGACAAGGAAACACAACAAACAAAGAAAAGTTAGAGGAATTGCACTACCAGCCTTTAAGTACACCACAAAGCTATATGAACAAAAATGGCATGAGAATGGCAAAAACAAAACAAACAGACACATCCAAATTTAACAGAAGAGAAAAAAATAGAAATAACTCCACTTTTACACTCAACTGATTTGCCACAATGATGCCAGGGACAGACACTGGAGACAGAACAGTACTTGAATAAATGGTACTGGAGATAGTAATTATGTACGTAAGGAAAACCAGACTGAATTTAAATATAAGACTCAAAACAAAACTACAGAAAAATAGTAGGGAGATTGCCTCAGGTACTGTTACGAGCATAGATTCGTTGCAGAAGATCTGAAAATCAGAGGCAACAAAAGCATAAAGAGACAACTGGGATTATAGCAAAGGCCAATAAAATAATTCTGCACAGCAAGTAATCAACAGGGTGAAGAGACATCCTGCAGGAGAGGTTAAAAGTATTTTCGATCTATTCATCTAATGAAGAATTAATATTCAGGGTATATAAGAAACTCAATAATTTCCACAGAAAATTCCCCCCCCAAAAAAAAACAAAGCAAGATAAAAACCCCTGTTTATAAAATTAAATGAAGACATCAATAAATATTTCTAAAGAGACATATAATGGCCAATTATGTAAAAAAAAAATACTTAAAATCACTAATTACCAACAAAATATAAATCAAAACTACAATGAGGTTTCACTTTACCCCAGTTAGAAGGACCATTTTCTAAAAGACAAAAAATAACAATGAGCTTGATAATGGTGGAGTGATAAAACATGACACACTGCAAAGTTACACTACATGAGAAGATTTATATTTCACATCTGGAGGCCTACCTGAGTGTGCCAGGCATACAAGTACCCATAATCTGGGGCTTGGCTGAATCTGGGGGTAAATAAGTCATTGAGAAACTGTTGGGAGTGCCTGCTTCTCTGTCCATGGATCTCTCTCTCCCTCTCTTTGTCTTTTCTACTGATGAAAAGAACAAACTTTAAAATAATTTTTATTGGGAATGGGGGAGGTCTATACTGCAATCCCTTCTCCTCCCTTTTCCTCTTGGGCAAGCCCACAAATGTGCCTAGTGTAATTTTCACCACTATGTCTGGAACTCAAATCATGGTGACCCATATGAGAGTCCAGCATATTACATATTAACCACCACACCAGCTGCTGGCAACTTTGAAACAATTTTTTTAAAAGAATTCTTGACCAGCAGGTGGCATAGTGCATAAACTGCTGGATTCTGCATGGCAAACTGCATGATTCAAGTCCAAGACTGTATGGCTCAAAAAGTGTGCCAGCCATGTATGTAGGTGTGTATGCCTACCCAAAATCTTGAGAATAGAGGAAAACAGATTGTGCTTGCTCATTTTCTCTCTTTTTCTCAGTGTCTCTCCAGTGGCACATACACATACAGCAAAATCTGAAAACAAAACCTGACTAGGTGCATTTCCAGTCAGTATGAACAGTACCTGTAATGAAAGACTACTCAGGAAGTTCCCTGAGGGTCACTTGAGTATGACCACTGTTTCTCCTTCTTCCATGGCTGTGGAGGAGTGGGGCTGTGCCCCATAAAAGGATCACCAAAGTCCTGGGAGGTCATGGAGGCTTACATAGAATGTCTGAGCTGGACATGATCCTGCAAGTGTTCTCATCGTTGAGTGGGCCTCACAATTCCCTAGGTCTCTTTCTGGAGGTTTGACCAATCTTCAGTATAAAAAGAAGGCCTGGCAGAAAAAGATGGCATTTCTGGGCTGGCCTGGTTTCCTGGGTTTGGACATGATTCCTAAAATATTTTCTTTCTTTCTTTTATTTCATTATTTCTTATTTTTCCTCATCATGTATTTTGTAATTATCTTCAGTCTTATGATGACATGATTTACAAATCTTTACTGATGGTATTCTTCTCTACTGTAATCCTTCTAATAACTTGACAAAAAGCACCATTACCAATTACAATATAGAGTAATTCTACAGTTTTTATGTGGTTTTTGGACAGTAGTCTAAAGATAATCATAAACTATAACATAATCTGACTTAGATAGAAAGGAATTCAGGGGCCAGCTGATGGTCTGGTGGATAAAGCTGTGGACCCTCACATGGCTGACTGTGGTTCAAATCTTGGATGTGGTGGATTGTTTTATCACTCTCTCTCACTCTGGTCTTTTGAGATCAAATTTTTAAATAATAATAATTTTCTAAAAATTAAATAATTCTTGACCAGCAGTTGGCGTAATGGCTATGTTGCTGGCCTCCCATGTAGTTGACCATAGTTTGAGACCCGAACCTGGTGGCTTAAACTCATGGGACCAGCAGGTGGCATGGTGGTTAAGGGCACTGGACCCCCACATGGCTGACCATGGTTCGATTCCTGAATCTGGTGACTTGTTTTCTCACTTTCCCTCTCTCTCTGTGTCTGATCAAACTGGAAAGTAACAATAATAATAAAGTTAAATAAAATAATTATTTTAAAAAATTAAATAATTCTTAAAAAATAAATCAAAGATAAAATATAGTGTGCTACTAAATCTCATAACCCTGATTTTCAAAAGCATCTAGCCTTGCAAATCATTTATAAAATGTTACATGTTACATATTATTTAATTGATATAATATTCACACCATAGTAAAATATCTTTAAATAAGTAAGTAGGAGACAAAGGGAAGGCCTCTGGGTGTGGGCATGGCATGTGGGTGTGGCCTATAGAAAAGCTAAAATGACTGCATGGGCAGAACCTTGAAGGAATGGGGTCTTGTGAGTAGGACTATGAGTGAAGGTTTCATGTGAGCTGTGTCTGAGCCCACCCTTCTCCCTACCATTGGCTCATTTTCCTTCCTAAAATTTCTAAGCTGGGTCCATCTGGATAGTTTGGGGTCCAGCAAACTGGGTTGTATCCATCTACTCAATTTAAAGATTTCACACAACTCAAGGGAAAAACCTAAAACTGAGAGGCTGATGCTAGGCACAGAGATCTTTTCTTCATAAGAGAACAAGGTGTCTCCAAATAAATTTTGTAGCCAGTGCCTGGAGGTGTGATTTGGCATGGTGGAGACCTTGGGACCAGTGTGAGTTGGGGAGAGATGCAGAAGTTTACACTCTGGTTCAGAGAGCAGGTTGTATAATTATAATAATTCAAGCCTAGGGTCATCTGTGGTAGGAATGAACACCAGAATGTGACGTTACAGTTCTTGCAAAGTTTGATATTAAACAAGGTCCCTTATATTCTTATTTCCATCTCAGTCCCCATGGATTAAGAAGGTTGGGATGCAGCCTTGTGTTCAGGGTTGGGTATTCCTGGGCAGAACCTGGACCTACAGGCAGAGGGCTGAGGCTTTGCTTAAGGAAGAACAGATTTTCTATTTGTAGTTTGCTAGGTATAAATTCTCTTCTCATCTTCACATTTTGCTTGTTTTATTTCAGTCTTCTTGAGATGATTTATAAATTCGAATATTTTGGAGACAAATGTGAACATGAACCAGTAATTTGACAGTAATTTTCATTTCCATAATTTCACCCCTTGAGATTCCCAATGGGAACTTTTATTTTCAGAGACTATTTTACCTGAGGACCTATGTATTGACTGTCACTTATTAACATCCTAAGTATCTTGTACTGTACAAAACATCATCAAAATAATCACTGCTGAAATTTTAATTAGGGTTTATATTCCAGACAACCAACTAAAGTGAGTAATATATGCTGTTACCTTGTTGGTCCCCATGGCAAGGATCTCATTGCCTCTCCTCATTATTCCTGGAGTCAGGAGTGTTGTTCTCACAAAGCAGCTCATGCTCAGTGCTGAAACATCTTACTACAATTTCTCCTGCTGTCTTCTCAGTGTCAAGTCTCTGAAGATCTGCTCTACACACTTCAGAATCCAGGAACATCCACCATACACATGTTCTATCATCCTTCCTTTAAAAAACTCACTGTCTCTCCCCATTCACAGGCTGGATTGTCTCTCCACTATGGCTATCTCCACCATTCAAGAAATAACAGTTATTTATCAAATAGTAGTTAAGGGGTATTCTTTTATTATTTTCTTCATTCTAGGTATTTACAGGTACAGAATAGTTGTCAACAAATCTCCAAATAGTATGTTTGCTCCTTGAAGATAAGTATTATATTTTACTCATCTTTCTAGCTCTCATTCCATGCAAACACATAGCAATTGCCCAATATCTGTACTTGTTTGATTAATAATTATTATACATGTCACACATATAGTTCCTAGCCTACCCTCAGGAGGCAACATGTTAGCTACTTAGATAAATTTGTATTAACACATTAGTAGAAAATGATAGAAATAGAGAAATGACTCTTTCAGTCTAACAAGTATTTTAAATATATAATGTGAGGACATGGCTTTAAACATGCTGTCTAGCTCACCAGATTTTGAAATGGGACTGAAGAGAACCCAAGAATCCACTTTGATATCCATCATCTCCTGGTTAAGATCTGAGTTGTGTTCCTTCTTAATTTGTATTGCAGGGGAGCCCAGTCTTGTATCAAAGGGCCAATAAAACACCATCCCAGAAGTTACATAGTATTCTACATGTTCTTTCCATTTATAGTAACACATGCAGTGTGAATTTACTTTGATATTTTTGAGATAAAATTTATTTTTACTGGTAACATATAAAATGAATAAATGTAAAGGCAAACAATAGAATTAAAAAGTTTGTAAGTTCATTCTTATTTCTTTTGTTTTTAAAGTTTTGCCATAGAGCATGTTCACTAACCAAAGAAAGACTGAGGAAGTGAGAAATCACCCACTAGGGATGATGATCAAGCCACAGTTCCTTCTCCTCCATTCTCCTCTCAGGATTATGATCACACACACATATGCACCCATTATAATTGTCAAGCCACCAGCTCTAGAATTCAAACCATAGTCAGCCATATGGGAGTATAGTGCCTTAACCAACATGCAATCTGCTGGACCCTCAAGTTAATACTTTCTGGAGGAAAAAAGTCTTCTAACTAATAAAGGCTAGCATCCATAACATAAACAGAATTCCCAAATGCGCCAAGATAAAATCCTCCTATTCAGTCAAGACTAGTATCTAGAATATCAAAAGAATCCCCACATTCACCAGGAGAAAACAAAAAATAGATTTAAGGGAATAAAGCCATAAGCAGACATCTTACCAAAGATAAGATACAGATGTCATAAAATCATAATATACTTTATTTTTCATCAGCTATTTATAAAATGTACATTAAAGCAATGAGTTATCAATACACACCTATCAAGAGTGCTTAAAGCTTAAAAACTAAAATAAAGTCAATTCAGGAAAGAAACTGAAGAAATGATTGCTCATCCATTGATGATGAGGATGCAAAATGATATAGCTCTTTTTTTTTAATTCTTTTTTTTTTTGAGAGGTTTTTTTGATAGGGCAAGTGCGCTTACAGAAAGACAGAGAGACAGAGAGATAGAAAGTGAGAAATCACCCCCCATGGGGAGGATGGCCATGTCACAATCCCTTCTTCTCCATTCTCCTCTTGGGATCTTGGACATGCATGCACATGCGCCAGGTGTGAGTTTAAGCTGCTGGGTCCAAGACTTGAAAAGTGGTCGACAACATGGGAGTTCAGTGACATAGCCATTATGCTAACTACTGGTCCCAAAATGATATAGCTATTTTGTACAACAGTTAAGCAGTTTCTTTCTTTTTCAAATGAGCTACATAGCACATAGGCTTACAAGAGATAAAGACAGAGAGGGAAAGCAAGAAGGAACCCCATGGCAATGATCACAGCACAATCCCTTCTTCTCCATCTCTCCTTCCTTTCGGGGTTATGAGCATGCAAATACCTGTGCTTCACATGGTTTTTAAGATGCTAAGATTGGGTCTTGAACCACGCAGCCAGTTGTGTGGGAACCAGCAGCTTTAACCACAATGTCACCAGCTGCCACTAGCTAGGCAGTATCTAATAAAATAGATATGCCCTGATTACGTGAAAGCTCAAAGAGTGTAGTGTATCCACACCAAGCAAGATTACTCAACAGGAGAAGGGAACAGAAAAGGTCTTCTTCAAGAGACAGACAGCTCCATGGCTCCTGCAATCTAGCCATTTTGGGAGAAAGGAAGATGTCCCACTGATAACTGGGCCTCCAGCATACAAAACTCATGTGATTGAACTTCCAACTTTGGGAAGAAACTGACCATCCACCAGATGACCAGAAATCGCTGCAAGACCACAAGAAATATGGGGAAGCATAAAAATACCTCTCCTCCAAGGGAAAATGATAATTCCTCTTCATCCACACACAGTTCAATGGAAATCATGGAAATGTCTGATAAAGAATTCAGAACATTCATAATGGCAAAACTGACAGAGATGGAAGAGAAGAGAGACAAGGAACTGCTGAAGAGGAAGGAGAAAGGAGTTGAAGAGTTCCAGGAGGTGAGGAAATTCATGCAAGATCTAAAAGAGGAATTTCACACTTTACAAAAGAATCAGATGGAACTGTTAGAGATGAAGGCTATAATACTAGAAGTCAAAATCTCCCTTGAAAGTATTAAAAGCAGACTAGATCATACAGAAAATAGAATCTCTAATGTAGAAGAGAAAATGGTTGGCCTAGAAAAATCCACCGCGAAGACTGAGAAAATGGCCCAAAAATTTGAGAATAATATGCGAGAAGTACTAGATACCATCAAACGTCCAAACATCCGGATAATAGGCATCCCAGAAGGTGAAGAGACTCATAAGGGCATTGATAATCTATTCCATGAAATCTTACAAGAAAATTTTCCAAACCTGGAGAGGCACTCAAAGATTCAGTCCCAAGAAATACAGAGGACCCCAAATAGAATCAACCCAAGAAGATCTTCTCCAAGACACATTATAGCCAGATTGACCAAAACCACAGACAAAGACAAGATACTAAGACTGGCAAGAGAAAAAAGGCAAGTTACCTACAAAGGGTATCCCATCAGACTAACGGCAGACCTCTCATCGGAAACAATGAGAGCGAGGAGAGAATGGGAAAATGTATTCAAAGTATTAAGGGAAAAGCAATTTCAACCGAGAATTCTGTACCCAGCAAGGTTATCGTTCATTTGGGAAGAAAAGACACGAACTTTCCCAGATAAACAAAACCTGAAAGAATTTACCAGCACCAGACCGGATTAACAATAATGGAAGAAAGATTAAGTACATGAGTCTGAACTGATGAAACAGCACTCTGTGACCTGACTAAGATATTGCTGTTTTTCTTTTAAGCTTTGTTGTCCCATTTGAAGGATTTTTATCCTGTATTGAGCTGTCAATAGTTTCATGTACCTACTATTTGAACAAAATACTAACCTGTTTCTAGGCTTCAAGTTTCAAGGAAATATCCTTA
>NW_006159833.1:99946-106931 GCF_000334495.1 Tupaia belangeri chinensis | reverse complement strand
ATGTGAGTTGGAAAGTCCAATCACAAAATATTAGGTAATCTGTGATCCCATCTATATCACATCTTTGTAATGACAAATTCATGGAAATGGGAAAGAAACTTATGGTTGCAAATAATGATGGCCATAGTGGTGAGCAGGGGGAAAATGGGATGTTGTTACAGGACAGCAGGATATAAATTGTGCAATTAAAAGCATTTGTAGTTTTACTAAGTAAATAGGGAAATAAACCTACATACGGAACAAATACCAAAAACTAAGCACACACACATACAGAAATATATGCAGGGAAGTACTAATAAAAATGTAAGATGCATATAGGTGGGTAGATTAATTATATTCTTGTCAACATTGCAGTTAAGATATTTTCACATATTTGTGCTTTACTACAGATTTATACAAGAAAATTTATACAAGAATATCAAGCAAGAAGAGCTCTTTGGCAGCCCTTCCTTCAAGGCCAGCCCTGGGCCTACGCTTCCCTGGCTTGTCTGAGATCTTGAAATAACCCTGTGTGTTTGATCTTCTTTTATCTCAGTTTTCACAGGGGAAAACTGTAGCTTACAGAGGTGAAGTGACCTTCCTAAAACATAGCTTGTAGGTGGATAAGGTGGCACTGTGCTGTAGGGGAGGGAGCACTTCCCTTTGGAATTGCAGGCCTAGGGTTTGTTGGGAGGTGGGTAACTTTGGGTAGGTGCACAGGAAGTAGATAATGTAGAAGAGTTGCTCTTCTGGAAGGCTCCAGGTCATAGTCTAGGTTCCCACAGGTGCCTATCCTGAATATTCCCACCTGCATGTCATCCAGAATCTAGGATAATGCACTTCCCCACTAGGCTGAGATGATGGATGGATGGTTAACTTAATATGATCCTCAGACACATGCAAACACTGGTACTCATAACATGAAGTGAAAATAAAATGCAAAGTATTTTCTTACATATTCCTACAAAAATATAAACAGTGATTTTGCATCTCATCAAGGATAAGGTGGATGGTGGAGTGAAAGAGGGGAGGAGACTGAGATTCCTTGGGGTAAATCCTATGAGTCACTGTAGAAGGAGAGCCCTGGGAGGAGCCCTGAGAATCTTCAGGGCAGTATATGGGCAGAAGCCTCCCCAGACATCTCCAGGCCCAGCTTGTAAACACTCCTCTACTCTGCATTTACTTAAGCCAGCTCAACCCCTTCATTACCTGCATGGGTAACTGTCCCTCACCCAGAAAGAGGGAGGAGGGTTCCTCTCTGGCCATGGCAGTCTCCTGGAGCCATTGGCTAATGGCAATGAGGCCAGAAAGCACCAGAACCCTGTCGGCTCTTGTCACTCTTTCTGCCCAGTTGAACTTCTGATCCTGAATTAGGCAAATAGCAGTAGCCTCACAGACCACAGTCCTAGGATAAAAACAGATGACAGCCCAGAACTCAGGGTTAATGTGAAACAGACATATGGACCCTGCTCCAGCACTCCCCTTACTGACCTGCCAGCCATGACCTGAGGTGTGGACCCAATGAGCCTATCAGGTCTCTAACTTTATTAACAACCTACTCTTGCCCAGAGCATGTTCACCCCACATGTCCTCACATTCTCCCCAGTCAAAGAGAGGAGTAAGGAATATTTTAAGTGGGACTAGGCTTATGGCCAACCCTAAAGTTCCCCATGTTACTTTTGCATTCTTTCTCACAACTGCTCAGGAGATTCAGTGGGAAGGGCTGAGCAAATTTCTGCAGAATTAGGAATGGTTCTCACTCTGGAGTTTTCTGAGCCCAACTACTTGGAAGTTGAGATGGAGCAAAACATCTGGCTCTCCCAAAGGACTCCAGCTAAGTGGCATAAGTAGGGGATGTTTCTGGAATGTAGTTATCTAGTCATCTGGGTTCCAAATTTTTTTTTGTATTTATTGTCAATGAACGGAGGCCACTTCCTGTGGTCTCTTTTTTACTGGGATACTCAGATTCTATTTTCCCAAGGTCTTCCCTGGGCCATTAACTGCTCTCCTTCATTCCATGCTGAATCCACAACTGAACACAGTATACCATGTCTAAGGGCTCACCCACAGACATAGGGAAGGCTCCCAGCTCTGAGGAGAAAGAACTGGAATCACTGCTGGATCCTCCTTATTTTCAGGGCTGTAGCCTGGACAAGCCATTTTGCCTCACAGGGTCTCCCCTTTATACTCACTTGCACAATGGAGATTGTTCTAGCCTCTGCTTTTAGGGCTGTCACCAGGTATATGTACCTCTAATACCTATATAATCCATGGGCTAGTGCCACATGTAGCAAATGCACAAACTTAGAGATGGGAGTATTACATAATGGGGTGAGAGGTAGCATTAAATACAACTTAAAACAGCCTGAATTCTGATCTGTAATATAGGAAAAGTCATTTTTCCATTGTTTCTCTATTTTACTTCCTAGTCTGCATCAAAAAAAGGTTGGAATTAAATGACTCTTTGACATAAAACTTATCAGTGTTTTTCCATTATATTTAGACTTAGAGGGGCCAGCAGGTGGCATGATGGTTAAGGTGCTAGTCTCACACATGGCCAATTGCAGTTTGAGCCCTGAAACTGGCAGCTTGTTTTCTCACTCCATTCTCCTCCCCTTGTCTTTCTTGTCAAATTGAAGAACAATAATAACCAAAATTGAATAAATAATTCTTTAGAATTACAGCCTAGTGCCTCACGTTGGCCTAAAGAATTATGGATTTCCTGGTATCCCATAATTGCTCCCAGCAATTACTGCTTCCTGGTACACAGATTCTAGTGTAATGACCTCCTCTCTGGGTTGGATTGCATTTGGTTCCTGGCTTCTAGACCAAAAAATAATTTAAAAAGAAAAAAAGAATTAAAGGGAGTGCTCCTACCAAGAATGTGTTATGTTTGTGATTTCTGTCTGGCTCCCTCCCTCCTGTGTTTATTCTTTCTATCCCATCCCTGAATCTTGGAAACTGAGCTCAAAATGTCAGTTGCTTTATGGTAAGGCTCCACTGGCAAAGAAGTAGCAGAAGACCCAAGCAAATAAACAAGAATTTATACTCCATTACAAAGTGAAACCTGCCAATAACTCATGATTTCAGAAATTGATCCTGCTTAATGAGGTCCTCAGTTGAGACCACAGCCTGATCTTCCTGAGACACCTGGAGGCAAAAGCAACCAGCTCAGCTGGGCCAGGGTTCTGGTCCACACTGTCCGGTAGTCCACGATTTTGTAAGCTTCAAAATTTGGTGTAAATTTGTCTCACAGAAATAGAGACTAGTAGAGATTTCCAGGCCCTGAGGCCTGGCTCTACCCTGCTCCCTTCCTCCTTTCTCCTTCTAGACTTCCTCCACCCACACTGGCTGTTATAACTACCTTTCTGGTCTAATTTACCACTTCCTCCTAGTCTCTGGACAGCTGAGCCTTTACCCTAAAACATTGCTCATGGATATGTTTATGGTTGGCTTCACTTATCTTCCTGGTCAGAGCAAAACTGTCATTTCATTGAGGCCTTTCCCACATGTCCACCAAGAGGTCCCAAGCTCTCTCTCACAACACCTGCTTAGGTTCACTTGAGTGCTTTGTGCTTTTCTACAACTCACTTCAGACAGTTAGTTCCTGCAGGCAGAGATTATGGTCTTTAGTGCAATACCCAGGTTTAACACTGTGTCTGTACAAGGTAAATGCTCAGGACACAGTTGGTGAATGAGTGAAATTATCTTGGAGCTTTGTTATTAGCTTTGAGCAGCTCATACTGAAGAGATGGATAATCATCACAGAAACTGCAGAGTGGGTCAGGGCAGGGGCAGACAAAATGAAATTCAAATGGATCTTCCTATCTCATTGCTTCAGCAGAGCACAGCAGGCACAATTTGCCCTCTGGTGGTCACAGACATAACTCCAGCCCCAGGCACGAAAACCCAAAACAACACATACATTCCTTTGGCAGTCCTCAAGGCAGTGGCTTTCCAAGGGCTAAAATAGGTAAAAGAGGAGGATCACTAGGTTCCAGGGAAACTTAAGAACTCAGCACCCTCCTTCCCTAACTGACTCCACAGTCTTAGTTCAGTTCACACAAGGCCTCACTCTAGCCAGACGCTGGCTGAATGGTCCCATGTTCAGCCACATTCTGCACTACCCCACACAGTACCCCAAGCCTCAAGGCTGCTCTCTACTCTGAGGAACTCCCAGGAGAAAACATTTCCAAGGATCTCAGTGCACAGTGGGTCATCAGTAGATAACCAGGTCCAACAGTCAGGTAACTCAGTCAATGCATCCCTGTCTTGATTCATTTTCTGTTTTTACATATGAATACCAACTGGACAATGTATTTTAAAAGGGATTTATTTAACTAATATTTTTGGAGGCTGAGAAGTCCAATACCAATGTGCCAGCATCAAGGGAAGACCTTCCTGCTGTCATGACATGGTGGGAGGCATCTCATGGCAAGAGGACAAGCATGTGGCAGCTCAGGTTCTCTTCTTCCTATAAAGCCAAGACCCACTATGAGGCCCTCACCCAGATAACTGCATCTAATTCTAATTATGTCCCAGAGGCCCACCTCACACTACTGTAAACATATGATAAAACATACTGTAAACATAAATTTCCCACACATAAAACCTGGGACACACATTCAAATTACAGCAATCTTACTTTGGAAGAGGTATGTGAGTTCTCCTCTCCTTTGACCTAATTGCACTGGGGAAGGGAGCTCATTCTAGTTTCTAGTGCCCAGAGTGGTGGATTCAGATACATACTTTGAAGTTTCCCTAGGGAATTCTGCCTCAGGAAGCCTGGATGACCTTGGGAATCCACCACCATCAACCTGGCATTTTAACACTTTGCCATGCTTTGAGGTCCAAGCATGTTGCTGAGGGACTGGATATACTGCATCCTGACCCAGCTGTCTCCACCTCTGTTTTTTCCCCTTGATGCTTATCATTATCATCTTTTTCCTTACCCCACTTATAAATTTACCATATGTGTGCCTGTGTGCAAGTGACAATGCTGCGACAGTAATCTCTTATAGAGTGTGGTGGGCAGTGTTACCCTAGCATCTTAGGGAATTTTCCCTCAAAGTCACATCACATGGGAACAGTTGAGCCTTGGCTCAGGAGACTGAAAACTTCTCTCCTACTTTGAACTCTGCTCACCTCACATGTTGAGGCAATCTGTCTTTCTCCAGGACGATTTCTCATTTTTCTTGTGAAACATTAGGCTTCATCCTGCATAAACTATACTCAACCTAGACAGGTTCTAGGTGCCCTTCCTTCTTGGTTGGGTGTGCGTAGGACACTTTTGGGTCAATCTGAAAATCACACTGAATAAAAACTGAACAAAAATATATGAACAATTATTGCAGTACTGAAGTATTATGTACATAACAACAGTGAGGGCATGCTGTTGTTATGTATGTAATACTCCAGTACTGCAATAATTGATTAATATGTGCTTAACTTGTAAGTAAGCTTTTATTTGAAAATGTCACTTGTTATTGATCTTATAATTTAAGACATAAGTAATGCTTAATCTACTCTTAGTAGATAAATAAGAATGGGCCAGCAGGTGGGGTGTTGGTTAAGGAAATTGGATTCCATATGAGTAACTTCAGGGCTCCAGTCCTGAACCTAGTGGCTTGAAAAACACTCCAGGCATGCATGTCCAAAGTCTCAAGAGAATGGAGAAGGGACTGTGGTGTGGTCATTCCTTCTTGAGGCATTCTTACTTTTACTCTGTCTCTGTTTCTCAGTCTCTCAGGTGAGCACACATGTCCTATAGCACTGAAGTTCATGGAAGGCTAATGAGAAAAGGTAAGGAACAAAGGGTGTCTATTATGAACCTGAGAGAACATATGCTATGTGTTCCAATATGTGCATTACAAGGGAGAGTGTCAAAATCATTTCTACAACCCTAAGGGAAATTTGACTCAATATTTTTGGAACAAATGGGATAAATGTGTTGTGTGAGAGAGGATTGTTTCTCTGTATCCATTATTTACATATTAATGAATCCCACACAAAATAGAGAACTATTCACTGAGGTCCTTCCAGGTCTAGAGTAGTACACTGGATAACAATGAGACCCACCAGAATGGCTAAGGAAAAAAGTGTTGGCAATGACAGAAGTTAATTAGAAATCTTACACACTGATGATGAGAGGACATTATAGTATAAACACATTAGGTTGGAAAAATCTGGGCCACATCTTCAAAATTAACCATACAAAGCCCCATAGCATAGATGTTAAGCCTTGTACAGAATGAATTGGATTCCACATAGCCAATCATAATGTACATTCTGGCCAATTACTTAGAAACATGTTGCCACATGTGCATGCATCCCCCAAACCTGGAATGGATGGAAAAACGGAGGAAAAAAAATTATGACATGACCATTTTCGATGCTTTCTCTCTTTACTGAGGTCACATGTACATAAATTCTTTAAAAAATTAAGCAAGTAAAAAAAATACATTTTATTGAATATTTTTAAAATACAGTTTTGGGAGCATTTCTAAATAAATTCTTCTATAATAATAAACTGTGGGACCAACAGGTGGCATGGTGGGACTCTTAGGTCCTGGGTTCCCAAATGTCCAACCATGGTTTAAGTCCTGAACCTAGCATCTTGCTTTTTCCATTTCCCTCTCTCTATCTCTCTGTCTCTCTCACTGACTTTGTCCCTCTCTGGTAAAATAAATAAATAGGTAGAAAGATAGATAGAGGTAAATAAAATAATTTTTAAAAAAAATAATAAATTGATACTTGGAACCAAGAAAACAGTATCCATTTCCAACTCCAAAGCAGTATCCTTTGTTTTGAGATAGTTCATATTAATGCGTAGTATTTTCAAATATTGTTACAATACATATAATTTACTTAGATATACGTTCTTTTTTAAAGAGTTATTTTATTTAACTTTACTTATTCATTCATTTATTTATTTTAATTTGACCAGAGAGGAACAGAGTGAGAGAGAGAAAGTGAGAAAGGAAGCTGCCAGGTCCAGGACTCAAAC
>NW_006159833.1:97951-99173 GCF_000334495.1 Tupaia belangeri chinensis | reverse complement strand
CGGAGGGCTGGCAAGAGTCCAGTGGGTGGTGGGTGCCCTGTCCAATGGCTGTCACTTACTCCTTATACCAGCCCAGCTGATACCTACCCCTTCTGCCAGCTACTTCCCACAAAGCAATCACGATGGTGAACCCAATCCAGTCCCCAGAATAAGAGGGTCTAGAGGGACAGGCAACACCCATCATGGCAAATTAAGGAACTTGTTATTAATTGGTTAATAGATTAGGGCAGAATGCACTGTTGTGTCCCCAGGAATAACATCTTGGGAGGGGACCTAGATGCTATATGTCTGGAACTATGCATAGGAGGGGACTGAACAGCTCACCTGGAGTCCAGTGTACCTGGACCCCAGTCAGCCTGAGGGATATGGGACCAAGCCCATACCCTGGTCAATACAGATCTTGAGGGTGGGGAACAGCAGAGGTGCTGAACTGTCAGTGGACATGAAGGGTTGAGCACGAGGGCACCCTGGTGCTGGGGCTTTCTGAAGACCTTGATGTCAGCCTGCACATGCCCCAGTTTCTGGGAGCAGTAACTGCACCTAGAACTGTGGGGTGGGCAGTAGACTCTGGTATGAGAAGGGTGGAGTCCCTAACTGCCCAATCAATGCTCATTTGCCAGTTTGGAAATATGGTCCCCAAAGTCACAAGTCAGGGGGCAGAGGCTATTGATACTAATCACACTTTTTTTTTTCTTTACAGTTTTTGCCTTGGGGTGTGTGCACTCATGAGAGAGAGAGAAACAGAGAGACAGAGAGACAGAAAGACATATAGAGAAAGACAGTAAGGGAAAATGAGAAATCACCCCCAGGGATTATGGTCATGCCACAATCCCTTCTCCTTTATTTTTCTGGGATTTGGGGCATACACACATACATTCCCAGCATAATTTTCTTAAATTTATTTATTTACATTTATTCACTATACATCATTATAACATACAAAATGAGGTTTTTCCATCAAAAATACACTGTATATTGGCTCAATCAAATACATCAACATATGTGTTATTGTCAACAGATAATTTTCCATTTCTTGTTTTCTGTATATTTTGCTTTATTTCCCATCCTCGATTTTCTATCATTCACCCTGTGCCATCTCCCACTCTCCTCCCACACTGTCTCTGATATCTACTGTTGCTTTCTAGGCTTTTCTCCCCCTCACACATTTTATTGATTTACTAAATATTTTAATTAATCTAAATATTATGAATAGCAAGCACAG
>NW_006159833.1:92405-97507 GCF_000334495.1 Tupaia belangeri chinensis | reverse complement strand
TCTTTCCCTTTGTGTTCGTCATTTTGGTTAATGACTGGAAGATGGGGGTTCCAGCCTATATTACCCCTATTTCTGACCCTCTGCCTTTTCCCACCCTCTTCTCACACTACGCTGGTGTCTACAGTAGTCTTCCGTTCTTCCCCCTCCCACACATTGTATTAATGACACAATTTCTTAAATAATCTAACTAATTTCAATAGCAAGTTAAGCTGGTAATTTCAAGAAAGCAGTTTCAACATAAATCAAAGAAATCATAAGGAATGTTGGTTGAAACTTAAAGCCAGGAAACAGGTTGAGATTCTTCTTTAAAAATTTTTTTTTATAAATTTATTTATTTATATTCATTCATTGTACAAAGTGAGATTTTCCATCCAGAGTACACTGTATATTGGCTCAATCAAGCACATCAACTTACATGTTATCAACAAATAATTTTTCATTTCTTGTTTCCAGTATGTTTTCCCTTTTTATTTCCCATCTTTGATTCCCTATCTCTTACCCTCTGTCATTTCCCACTCTCCTCCCACACTGTCTCTGGTATCTATGTTTGCTTTCTATACTGTTTCCCCCCACATTTTATTGAATCACCAAAGACCCTAATCAATCCAAATACCCTCATAGCAAACACAGGTAGCTGATATATACATTTCCATGAACATAAGTCCAACTTTAGGCATAAGCCTCAGTGAGTAGAATGAACATCCTATAAAGTAGCACTGAGCTGGGGCTATATATCTTACTGCAGGCATCAAATACGAATTTTTAATGCATTTTTTTTAATTTCAAGAAAAAAAGTTTTTTTTCTGAAAGTTTTTTTTTAACTTAATTTACATTCTATCCCTGGGCATTGCCACAGCATACAAAATGTGATTTCGCATCCAGAATATACTGTATAGAGGCTTAATCATGCACATTATTATAAAAAATTTTCCATTTCTAATTTCTAATTTTTTTTTACCCTGTATTTCTAACCCTCTGTCCTTTCCCACCCTTTTCTCACACTATCTCTGGTGTCTACTGAGAGAGGAAGATGTGGAAAGTGACCAAGCAGGCCTTCAGGCCTAAGACTCGGACCATGATCAATCACATAGGAACTCAGTGCCACAACTATCATGCCACCTGCTGGCCTCCAATATGCTCCCCCGATGCATATGAATATGTTATCTTCTCCAATATCAGCTTATTAAAAAAGATGATTATAAAATATTTAAGAAATCATGTTGACATTTTAACTCATCGTGATTTATTTCCTCACTATGAAATAAATTTTAGAAATAAATAAAAAATATGGGCTTGCTCTTAGTGATAACTTTTATTGTTATTGAAGTAGTTGCAGTTAGGTCTCAGTGACCACACTGAATTTCAGATGCTCGCTGCTGAAGAGCCAACAATTGAGAAAAAAGTGTTGATGAAAAGGAAAGGTAGTTTTATTCAGGAAACTTTGACCTGAACAGATGGTAAACTAATGCTCAAAAGACATCTCCTTTCAAGAATATCAATCTGGCTGATGAGAAACACCTACTGTGGCATCTCTCTGAAAAGAAACAGCATCAAATATATGCCAACACTTCTAGCAGTGGAGTGATGCAAGACTGACAAACTGCAAGAAATAGACTGGAAGCTCCTATTGTATTGAATCTCAGCTTAGAGACATAAAGAATGAGTAAATTATCTGAATATGGAGACATTCCAGAGCCCTGTGCACCACAAAAGAGAAGGTGAGAGGAACTATCCTCCAAAACTACATATTGCATACACCAACCTCAGAGACCCCAGCACTCTTCAGTTGCATAATAAAACTGGCAAGGGGGTAACACTCATTATAAGAAAAGTAAAAAGTTATAGCACTTCAGTGTAAACATTACATTTTCTTCACCTCCTTGCTCTAAGAGCTTGGCACTGTCTTGAAAGCAAACCAGGTGGTTTGGACCAATCTTACATCTCCACAGTTCCATGGGTTGAAAAAGACAATACAGAGGAGAGGATTCCTCTGTTAAAAAGAGAAATGAGGGAAACACCCCCAATGACTGAAAACTGCCAGCTCCTTTGCACAATGTAGACCAAGAGCCTTGTGCATTCCCACACCCCCCCTCCCAGTACGTGTGAAAGTACCAACCCCATCAAAGACAGAAATCTGGATATTTCCTCCAACTAGCTGGCATGTCTACACTCTCCCTCTTTTCAGACTCAAGTATCAGTGAGTGACTACTTTTCCCCTCTAAGGTCTGCTGGAAGCCCTGCTCCAGCCGGGGTGGGTTGAGACTCGTACACAGGAAGACGACATGGGTGATGATGAACAAAAATTAGACTGAGACCTCAATGCCTCTTAGAATGTTCTCAGCCAGCTACAGCCAGAGCCAGCTCCAGACTGCAGCCCAGTGGCTATTAAAACATACGTATTTATTGAGTGATGTTTAGGAAGTAAGGGGGGTCAGGGGAAGTAAAAAATTTACTTTAAAAATAGGGAATGCAAAGCATGGAAACAATAATTATAAAACATGCTGTTTGTCTTGTCAGATTAGGTAAAATCAATCACGGTTCTGAGGATGAGGAAGTCCATTTGTCTGTTGTATTTTCTTCTTAGATCTTGATTACCAGGAAGAGTCTCTCAAAGAGGGGGCTTGCAGGAAGCTTGATAACTTCAGTCCCAGGCCAGCTTGATAACTTCAATCCCAGGCCAGGGTGGCAACATTGCTGGTTACAAAGGCCTAGATAGAAATCTTGTCTTGTTAAGTAAAGATACAGTTAATATAGGAACTATCTATATATTACAACTAAAGGGGGTGAGCCTATTGCCCATATGGGAAAGGAAGATGATCTTGTAGCTCAGGAGACAACACAGGATGTTTTATTAGCAGTTTTTTATAGTTAACAGCACATAGATAAGAAACACTTTGAAGTAAGGGACTATCTGTTGCTTGCCAGAACGAGATAAGAACTTCCAGCTAAGATAGTTAATCTTTCCCTGAAGCCTTCAGGTTTGTTCATGCTATTGTCACCAGTCAGGCTTTTTCTTTCTTTATAAACCCGTGGGTTCCTGTATTTTATTTGCTGAGTCTGTCAATTAGTGGGTTCTTTTGTTTTATCTCTGAGTCACTGTCATGTGGTGAATGCGCTAACTTGGCCTAGCATGAGTTAACTTTGGCCTGCAGCTTTAACAAGGGGTAATTGCATAAAATTAGCCTTAAACTAACTTAATCTACATATGCTACTAACGATAATTAGGCTTATACTAACTTAACCTAACATATGCTAATTTTGGCTTAAAACAGACAGGTGGAGGAGTCTATCAGGTTCCCTGACCCTCGCACGCCATCTTAAGGAACTGCCTTCCTACAGGATCACTAATTGGCTTTATTGTAAAGTTGCAGTAAGGTTGGGGGTGATATTTTACCCTTGCAGGGTACTGTAATAACAGTAAAGCTCATGGCAGAGAAATTGAGTGCAGGCCAGTACAGTGACACAATGGAGATTTAGGGCTTGTAAACCACCAGCCTTGCTTCGCAGTTTCTTCCCAGTCCAGGCCTTGCCTTAGGCATGGGAGGCAGCCTCTTTACCAGCTTGTATTGTCTGCATGGCCCCGTCAAAGGTCACCTGCAGTGCAGCCCTTCAGAATATCCCAGAACTGTTAAGTGTAGAAAAATCAGAGAGAAAGGTATCTAAGAAATGGGCACCAGGGGTTGCCATCTCAGTTACAGGGAAGATGACAAGGCACTGCCTTAGGAAATCCATAAACCTGGAGAACATTATCTAGTCACCCGCCTGTTATCATGAGTTTGCTTGGATCTTATCAACCACTGGTTGATGACAGGCACCTTAGGTCAGCCATGCTGACCCCACTTGATCCCCTGATACTCAGAAACATTCTCTTTCTCAGGAGGTTACATTATCAGGGCCACATCCAAGTTTTGCAGAATCCCTGTCCCACAGGATTATCTGACTACACATCCAGGCTCAAATTGACCTCACTAAATTCAGTGTGCCTCTGGATCCTGATAACAACCTCCCCAAGACTACTTCTGAATTTTGTGGGTCACCACAGCCCTCCTAGGCCAGCCATTTAGGCTTTACTTGGACCCACAAGACTTGTCTCACCTCCAAGCCTTGTGGGCTATCCCCCCTGAACCTGTTCAGGCTTAGTTGGCCCCATTGGCCTTTGAGCATTGCAAAGCACCTCAACTAACCCTGTTCCATTTAGGGCCTTATGTTCTGCCTTACTTCTGCTTAGCCCTGTCCACATCCTGGCATAGCTGGCTTCCCTACTCAAGCCCAAATGAGCTGTAATGGTTTCAAGGGGAGCTTAACAAAAGCCTGGTTAGGGCACACTTGGAAGCCATTCTGTGCTGCTAACCTCTGGGCTTTATAAACTTTCCTGCCCACACCTTACTGGGTCCCCACTGGCCTCATCTTAGGGTCTCACAAGGTGGCTTTTCTGGACATGCTCAGCCCTGTTTGGCCTACCCACTTCTGTACCTCACAGGATCACCACTTCTGGTACCACATGAGTCCTATTTTCCCACTTCTGACCTTATCCCTCAGAATCCTAGAGAAACCATGTCCAAGACTTGCTCATTCCATACAATATGAAGGACTCTGCCTAGTTTCTACTTCCTCTATCAGGTACATACACATTCTTCCTGGATCCACTGAGCCCTGGTAAATAATTAGCCCTACACAGGGCTTTATCTGAGTCCCACTAATCCGTAGCATTGGATGGAGGTACAGAGTCCTCTTACCTAACTCCAAAGATAATCACCTCCCATCTATCATGTTCCTTGACTTAAAAAGAAAGAAAGAAAGAAAGAAAGAAAGAAAGAAAGAAAGAAAGAAAGAAAGAAAGAAAGAAAGAAAGAAAGAAAGAAAAAGAAAGAAAGAAAGGAAGGAAGGAAGGAAGGAAGGAAGGAAGGAAGGAAGGAAGGAAGGAAGAAAGAAAGATCAATGAGAATCAATGCTAAAATGGTTAACTACTACTAAATGCCAGGTGGTTAACTTGTACTAAAGGTCATAGTCATATGGAATATAACTTAAAAATACTAAAAAATAATAGTAATAAAACATCACCACTAGGTGGTATTTACTACCATGCAGGTAGGTAGTGAGGT
>NW_006159833.1:81710-90844 GCF_000334495.1 Tupaia belangeri chinensis | reverse complement strand
TTCTGTGGGCCCATTTTCCTAAGTACTTGCAAGGTGGGACAACAAAGGCCTCACACACAAAACCAGGTGATGTTTCCAAGAGGGTGGTCCCTTACAGGAAACTGCTTATGTTGAGTGATTTCTCACAACTTAAAAGCTTTTTCAAAAGGGACCAAAAATTCAGAAGCCTATCGGGTCAAAGTATACTGACCATAGTTATTGCTCAAGGTTTTAAACTAGAGTATATTCAATCCTTTTAGTATCTGAAAATTCTAGACATTAGGTGGCAGTAGAATGCTCAGACTACCAAGTGATAGGTCTCTTGAGTATTCTTCCTGGCTGAGCAAAAATTTTTTTTAAATATTCTAAAGAGTTTCTTTAAGACTGCTTCATATCATGAGAGAAACCTCTCAGGCAATCCTAAATGGTTCTTAGTTTCCTAGTGACACTTTTCAGGACAGGGAGAGCAGCTGACTTAACTTTTAGGTGGGGATACCACATTATGGATCTTTAAAACTTCAAAACTAAGAGATTTGTTTATAATTAAAATATGCTAAAGTTTTTTACTTTCTGGCTGAGCGAAAATTTTTCTAAAATAGTCTAATGAGTTTCTTTAAGATTGCTTCATATCATGAGAGAAATCTCTAAGGCAATCCTAAATGGTTCTTAGTTTCCTAGGGACACTTTTGAGGGTAGGGAGAGCAACTGTCTTAACTTTTAGGTGGAGATACCACATTACGGATCTTTAAAATTTAAAAACTAAGACTTTTGTTTATAATTAAAATATGCTGAAGTTTTTTTCAAGGCACATGCTAGGCCTCTAGTCTAGTGAAAATGATGCACCAGTGAAGCATGATTTGGTCTCTCATGAAAGGTGGACAAGATCACAAATATGTTGGAATTAAATTTTTTCTGGCAACCACTTGCCATATCATTCATGTTATGGGCCTTTCTATCAGGTCAATGTGTACCCTGAGAAGATGGTGGGGGTGAAGATGAGGAAATGGCAGGACAATAGTCATTGTCTGAGGCACATGCTTACTTTCTAGGAACAATTTATTCTGGGAACATTCTGCTAATACTAAGACATCAATTTTTTTTAGTACTTTAGCACAGATGGACCATAATTGATTCAGGTCTTAACCTGTTAGTGGAATAACATTGCTCATTATTTTGTCACTATATGTATCACTTCAACAAGCACTATGAATTATATATAGTTTACATACTGGTGTTTTTAGTATTTTTAAATTTATTTTCATAAAACATATACTACATAAAATTTATTATCTTTCTCTCAAGGTCCTAGGACCATCACCACCATGCATCTTCATGACTCCTTTCATCTTGTAAGACTAAACAATCAACAACTATTATACAATAATGTCAAATCTTTACATTCTTCCCACCTGACCCAGCCTCTGGCAAACCATCATTCTTTCTGTACTTATTGTTACTACTCGGAACATCCCAAGACTGTTTTTACTGTGGAAAATAGACCAAAAAAGTTTGAAATCTATTTAAAGAAATTGATTCAAAGACATTGGTTAAAGTGAAGTGAGAAAAGCTTTATTTTTGGACCATCATCATAAGCTTAAGATCCACGGAAATGAGTTTCACTGGGGAAGAGAAATTGGACTCAACTTCATTTACAGCATGGGCTGTGGAAATTAGCAGCTGAGAAGCCATGTGGTGATTATCAGATGGAAAATGACTTAAGAAACACTAGGAATATGAGAGAGTCTTGATAAACTGAAGTAATAGGATTCTTGCTTAGGACACAGGGCGATCAGACATCACACCTCGTCACTTATTTAAAATAATCTGATATTTAGTGTGGGGCTTCTTGCTAAACTACTTTAGTAGGGTTATTTGCTCAAAAGGGACTTTACAAGGAAGTATGCAGAAGAAACTAAAAGATTGAGAGGCCTGACTAAAGTCTGATCAAGGCAAAACTTTAACATATTTTAACCATGTCCAAGTATATACAATTTAGTACTGTTCAGTATGTTCCTATTACTGTGCAACCACTCAAGTCAGTTTTACAAGAGGGGAAAGAGTCATACAGACAGCAGTAATGTTTGCTAGACAATGTGAGTGCACACAAGTGAGTCTGGTCATCTCACTTTTCACATTGTAGCTCATAGTGACTTCCACCAACATGTTCCTGTCACCACCAAGCAGCTACCTTACATCTCACTGATCATAGTTTGGTATATTCTACCTGGATCATGATGCAAACCAAAACCAAAACCAGCCCAATACCAATTCACTTTGGTTTGCATTTCAGAACCAGTGGGTGTTCTCCATCAGAACCTCTTGGCTAACATTGGCCACAAAAGCTGTGATCAATATCCAGAGGATCTTGGAAATTTTATAACAACCCAGGACTATGTTGTACCTCAAGACACCCAAAACTTTCGCATGCCTCATGTCCAACCTAGATCAGTTCCATTATCAAAGTAAACTTGGACATTTCACCAAAGGTACAGTTGCAGAGCCCTCTCTGTACATATGAGTAGTTCCCAGGCTCTGAAATGCCTTAGAATTTTTTGTTTTGTTTTATTCTGTTAGGCCTTTATGGTACATTTTATTTTTGATTTTAATTTATTTTATACATTTAATTTATACATCTCATAGCTTGTAAGTTGAATTTATTCAAAATGAATATACTTTCCACCAGAGCATTTGAGGATACAAAACACATTATCATCAACACATTATAATTCATTTCTATATTCCCGCCTGCCTATTTTTTCACAACTTTCCTTACACTGTGCGCTTTCTCCCGACCCCTTTGCACACTGTCTCTAGTACCTATAACCATTTTCAATGCTTATATGGCCTATAATCTTTCAGTTACCACTATGCTTTGAAACACTTTTTCTGTTGTCTTGCCTGCCATGAAAGTGGAAGCTAGAAAATGTTCTATATTTATTTTTGCCAAAATCAGTGGTTATGTACTGTTCCATCTTTAAACATCAAACATGGAACACAGAAATAAATTTTTGCTAGGGCTAGCAGATGTTGTAATAGTTATTACCACTGGCCTCCCATATATTTGAATGCAATTCAAGTCCCAGAGTCACAGATTTAAAACTCAAGCCAGTGTGTGTCCATGTGTGCCCAAGACCCAAGAGGAGAATGGAGAAGAAGGGATTGTGGTATGGCCATCTCCCCAAGAGGTGGTTTCATGCTTTCTGTCACTCTGTTTCTCTGCTTTTTCAGAGAGCACATATGCCCTATAGCAAAAATCACTCTTAAAAAAAAAACAAAAACAAAAACAAAACAAAACAAAAAACACTTGACAAAATACATGTTACTTCTTTAGTTTGGAAAATCTTAGATCTTATTCATCAGCCTTCTGAAATGTTCTCTTTTTACAGACAGATATCATCTCCAAATTTTCTGATGTCAATAATTTCAACTACTGTGACTTGCTGAATCAAAGCTGAATTTGAAAAAAAAAAGTTCAATGTTATTACCTTCAGAGATCAATTCATATTTCTGAATACTTCAAGGATTTATAGCACAGCTTACATTACTGAGCATTTTGACCCATTTGGGTTTATTAATGAATGGTAAGCTTTTAATTCTAATAAAAAGATTTCTTCATTTTTCACATTCATTCCATTTCTGATCTGAGTGTTCTCTGATCCACAGTAAGTTGTGGCTTCTTCAAGAAGGTTTTAATACAGTTCCCACACATACAGGGTTTCTCTTCCTTGTGAATGCTCTAATGTAAAACATGGAATGATTATTCTGAACACATTTTTCTACACCATTCCCATTTATAGAACTTACTCCTGTGTTCACTGATTTACAGTAAGGACTGACATATATTAGATAGAAAATTTTCTATTGGTACATTGTCATTCACAGGCTTTTTCTTTTGTAAATTCTTTGATGTACATTGATGGTTAACTTATAAATGAAAGACTTTATATACTCCCTACATTCATAAAGTTTCTCTCCAGTGTGACTTTTAAGATGCTTACTAAATATAGTTTCTTTTTTAAATTAATTTATTTATTTTCATTTCACTTTCTTCCATACATTCAATCACATTATTATTTGTCTTACAAAATGGATATTTCAACAGGTGAACACCTCTCCCCAGCACCATCGATAAAACCACAAAGATCTTCAACAGATAATACCACACCTCTCTGTGCCATTAATGCTTTTCTTCCCTGTACCTCCCCCAAATGTCCTTCCTCAGACTCTCTTTCACACACATTATATCTGGTATTTACATCTATATACTGCGTTTCTATATCCTTTAGACAATTAGTTTCAGTCATAGAGTGCAGACACACGGTATATATTAAGTGGGGACATACAATGCCTCTCTTTCATAGCATGGCTTGCTTCACTCAGCAGTAAGACTTCCATATTCATCCACTTCCTGTCAAAAGCCAGGATTTTGTTGTTTTTTATGGATGAGTAGTATTCCATTGAATATATGTGCCACAGTTTTTTCCAACCATTCATCAGTTCGTGGGCATTTGGGTTGCTTCCATGACTTAGCAATCGTGAAAAGTGCCACAATAAACATCGATTTGCAAGCACTTTTCCGATAAAACAATTCTGAACAAGAAGAGTGGAGTGGGCGGCATCTCACTCCCCAACCCAAAAATATACTACAAAGCTGTGGTAATCAAAAGAGCATGGTACTGGCACAGAAACAGACAGGTGGACCAATGGAACAAAATAGAGTCCCAAGAAATGAATGCTCAAACTTACAGCCAACTGATTTTTGACAAGGGGTACAAGTCAATCCAATGGGAAAAAAGAAAACCTCTTCAGCAAATGGTGCTGGCAAAACTGGATCTCCACTTGCAGAAAGATGAATCTGAACCTACCTTTCACCTCTGACAAAAATAAAGTGAAGGTGGATCAAAGATCTAAATCTAAGACCTCAAACTATAAAACTGCTCCTGGAAAACACTGGGGAAACTCTGGGAGACATTGGGGTAGGGAAACGAGGAAAATCTGGGAGACATTGGGGTAGGGAAAAACTTCTTAAATACGACTCCCAAAACACAGTCAATAATCCCCAAAATAGACAAGTGGGATTACATCAGACTAAGAAGTTTCTGCATGGCAAAAGACACAGTACTTAGTGTGAATAGACAGCCCTCAGAATGGGAAAATATTTTTGTAAACTATGCATCAGATAAGGGACTGACCACCAAAATTCACAAGGCACTCAAGCAGCTGTTTTGGAAAAAGACGATCAATCCTATTAAAAGATGGGAGAATGAGTTGAAAAAAAACACTCTCTAAAGATGACATATGAATAGCTAAAAGGCATATGAAAAAATGCTCAACACCCCTCATTGTAAGAGAAATGCAGATCAAAACAACAATGAGATATCACCTAACCCCAGTCAGAATGTCTAAGATAAAAATAAAAAATGATAAGTGCTGGAGAGGGTGTGGTGAAAAGGGAACTCTCTTACACTGCTGGTGGAAATGTAAATTGGTTCAACTACTGTGGCGAACAATTTGAAGATTCCTCAAAAATCTACAAATAGACCTACCATATGATCTAGCAATCCCACTCCTTGGTATCTACCCAAATGATAGCAGAATACCAAATATAGTTTCTAAGAGAAAAAAAATCCCTATATTCTTCACATTCATTGAGGGTTCATGTCTTTTTTTTAAATATAAAAATATTCCAGATTTTTATATATAGGCTTTCTTAGAAAACAAAAACTCCAAGGTTGCTTTTAAATATTCTTGAAAAGTGCTACTTTAAGGTCACACTAAATAATTAGTAGTTATCACCAGCTCAAAATACCAGATGAGTCCATCTTTTTAAAAAAGAAATGTAGTAACTCACTATATATTATAATGTAAATACAAAATGAAAAGCACAGGTAACAAAAGCAAAAATAGACAAACAGGACTATATCAAACTAGTAAGTTCCTGCACAGCAAAGGAAACCATAAACAGAGTGAAGGAACAACCCACAGAACAGGAGAAAATATTTATGTACTATCCATCTGACATGGAATTAATAATCAGACACATAAAAACTCAAACAATTCTGCAACAAAAAAGCAAAAACCTGATTTAAAAATGGGCAAATAACCTGAGCAGTTCACAAAAGATATACAAATGGCCAACAAACATGAAAAATGCTCAGCATCACTAGTCATAATTAAACTACAAATAAAAACCAAAATGATATATCATCTCACTCTAGTTATAATAGCTAATACCAAAAAGACAAAAAAAATAAAAAAAAAAACTGATGAAGACATGGACAAGAACACACTTTAAGAAAAAAAAAAGGTTTTATTTTTGTTTTTGTTTTTTGTTGTTGTTGTTGTTTTTTAAATTGAGACCCAGTGGTTAGGACAACTGTGTGCAGTTGGCCATGGGGAATCTAACTGTCCTAACCATTGGGTCTCAATTTAAAAAAAAAAAGTTTTTGCCATAAGGTACATGCTCTTGTGGGGCAGAGAGACAGAAGAAAAGAAATCACTCCCCAGGGGGATGACCACACTACAATTGCTTCTCCCCCAATCCCTCTTGGGATTTTCGGTATGTATGCATGCTTCCAACATGACTTTCTTTTCTTTTCTTTCTTTCTTTTCTTTTCTTTTTCCCTTCTCCTCCATTCTCCTTTCGGGATCCTGGGCACACACACACACATGCAGCTGATATGAGTTTAAGCCACCAGGTCTGGGACTTGAACTGCATTTGACTACATGGGAGTCCAGTGACATAGTGATTACGCTAACTGCTGGTCCCCAACACGATTTTCAATTCACTGCATCTTAGACTGAACTGTGGTCCTACATGTGAGAATCCATCGCCTTAACCACTATGCCTGCCGGCCCCAATGGGGCGCTCTTTTACACCACTGGTGATAATGTAAATTCATATAGCGATTATCAAAAACAGCAGAAACTAAAAATTATATTGTCATATAATCCATAAATGAGTATGTTGTAAAGATATCTTTCCCAAAGCTTGTGACAACACTATTTGCAACAGCCAAGCTATGGAAGCAATCTTAAGTGTCCATCAACAGACAAAGAAAATGTGACACACACACACACATACACACACACACACACACACCTGGAATACTATGTAGCCATTAAAACTAATGAAGTCTACTCACTTTAGATCAAACAGGTAAACCTGAAGGGCATTATATTAAATAAAATAAGCCAGGTATACAAAAAGAAATATCACGTTTTCCCTCAGATACATAAATTGGAAAAAATGAACTCATGGAAGAAGAGAGATACATAATGACTACTGGACACTGGGGAGGGTCAGGGTGTATGCATAAAAAGAATGATGATTAGCCAAAATTGTAGATAGAAGGAGCAATCTTGTGTTACAAAATACAGTGGAGATGTGGTTAATTACAACTTACTATATATAATATTACAAATAGTTGAGATGATTGAAATGGATATGTTAATTACTGAGTTAATCATTACACATTGTATTTATGTACTGAAAAATCACAATGTAGCAATTATTCTGTTAGTAGACAATTATTAATTTAAATAAAAAGTATACTAGATCGTGATTAGTTTTGCTACTTAATAGCTTGGGATGACCTTTAACATCTCCAAACTTCAGTTTCCTCTTATGTGGCAAAGAAACATGGTTAGGTGACATGCAGACCTAAGAGATAATATAGGTTATTTATTTTAGTTTGTGATAGAGGGTGTGTACACTCCCCAAAGAGACAGAGGGAGGGAGAGAAGTGAAGAAAGCACATCTCCTGGGGAATAGTCATGTTGTAATCCTTTCTCCTTCATTTCTCCCTCCCTTAGGACCTTTTTTTTTTTTTTTTAGTTTTTTTTTTAGTTTTTTTCCTATTATTTTGTGGTCCAGGAAGAAAGGGGTTCTGGGGCAGCCTAGTCATGTGGGGACCAGGGGTTGTGCCCACCATGGCCTGGACTCCTCTTGTCTTCATGCTCCTCTCTCACTGCACAGGTAGGGACAGGCTGTGGGAATCAGGAGCAGCTCCCATTCTGCTTCTTGCCAATTGCCCCAAGAAACATCACTCTGGTCCCATTACCCCTACGCTTCTCTATCTGCAGATTCCATTTACAGCCTGTGATGATCAGCCTCACTCCCTCTCTGCATCTCCTGGAGCAACTGCCAGACTCACCTGCACCCTGAGCAGTGGCTTCAGTTGGTCACTATGGGATACAGTGGTACCCCAGAAGCCAGGGAGCCCTCCCTGCTATTTCCTGAGCTATGACTCAGACTCAGTTAAACACCAGGGCTCTGGAGTTCCCAGCAACTTCTCCGGATGCAAAGATGCCTCAGTCAGGGCAGGATGAGGAGCCAGTTAGGTTCCTGAGAGGATAGAGGTTCCATGGACCTAGCAAAGCCCGCTCTTGCCACTGTCCCCAGTGAAGCCTGATGGGGGTCAACGCCACATGACATTGTGATGTCTGCATTTGAAGGCGGTTTCCAAGGAGAAAAATTGTTCTGAGTACTGTTTCTTGACGGGGCCATGCAGGCAACACAACTTGGTAAGGATGCTGCCTCCCATTCTAAGGCAAGGCCTGGACTGGGAAGAAACTGAGGCAAGGCCCAGTTTACGAGCTCTCCCTTGTGTCCTTGAACTGGCCGGTATTCAATTTCTCTGCCGTGAGTTTTACTGTTATTACGGTACCGTGTAAGGGTAAAACATCACCCCCAACCATTGCAATAAAGCCAATTAGTGATCTTGTAGGAATGTGGTTCCCTAAGACTGACAGGAGGATCAGGAAGTTTAAGACTCCCCCACCTGTCTGTTTTTAAGCCAAAATTAACATATAGGTTAAGTTAGTATAAACCAAATTAGCATTAGAAGCATATGTAGACTAAGTTAGTTTAAGGCTAGTTTTATGTAAATACCCCTTGTTAAAGCTACAGGCTGAAGTTAACTCAAGCTAGGCAAAGTCAGCACATTCACCACATAACAGAGACTCAGAGATAAAACAAAAGAACTCACTAATTGACAGACTAAGCAAACAAAATTCAGAAACCTGCAGGTTTATAAAAGTAAAAAGCCTGACTGGGACAACAGAATAAACAAACCTGAAGGCCCCAGAGAAAGATTAACCATTTTAGCTGGGAGTTCTTATCTACAGCAACAGGTAGCTCTCAGCTACAGAGA